>NC_057803.1:290725086-290734384 GCF_018294505.1 Triticum aestivum | reverse complement strand
GGGGGGGGGGCTATTTATAGGCATAAGTGGAGCTAGGAGAGTCCAAATGAGGTGCGGTTTTCGGCCACGCGATCGTGATCGAACGTTCTAGGACATGGAGTAGAGTTTGGTGGGTTTTGGGCCAAATTGAAGGGGTGTTGGGCTGCAACACACACGAGGCCTTTTCGGTCCCTCGGTTAACCGTTGGAGTATCAAATGAAGTCCAAATGATACGAAACTTGACAGGCGGTCTACCGGTAGTTAACCAACGCCGCTTGGCAAGTCTCGGTCCAATCCGGAAATGTTTAAACCCCACACACGAAAGAAAGCTAGAATTGACCACCGGAGGAGAATGAAGCGCCGGAATGCAAAACGGACAACGGGGAAAATGCTCGAATGCATGAGACGAACACGTATGCAAATGCAATGCACATGATGACATGATATGAGATGCATGACAATGACAACCACACACGGAGACAAAACCCGAACCCGAGGAAATAAATATAACTTAACGCCAGAAACGTCAAGAGTTGGAGTACAAATTGGGAAAGTTATATCTGGGGCATTACAACACTCCACCACTACGAAAAGATCTCGTCTCGAGATCTAGGACTGAAAGAACTCCGGGTACTCAGAACAGAGGTGATCCTCGCGTTCCCAGGTAGCTTCACGGTCGGAATGGTGTGACCACTTGACTTTGAGAAATTTTATTGACTTGTTGCGAGTCTTGCGTTCAGTCCCTTCAAGAATAGCAACTGGGTGCTCATAATAAGAGAGATCTTCTTGGAGCTCAATGTCCTCGAAGTTGACGGTGCGGTCAGGAGTGTTGAAGCACTTTCGAAGCTGAGAGACATGGAACACGTCATGAACATTTGCAAAGTTTGAAGGAAGCTCGAGTTGATAGGCGAGGTCGCCTCTCTTGTTGACAATCTTGAAAGGTCCCACGTATCTAGGGGCAAGCTTCCCTTTGATACCAAAGCGACGAGTACCTTTCATAGGAGAGACACGGAGGTAAACATGATCTCCGATCTCGAAAGCCAAATCACGGTGCTTACTATCATAGTAGCTCTTTTGGCGGGATTGGGCTGCTTTGAGGTTATCACGAATGACTTTGCACATTTCTTCTGCTTCTGTGATTAAGTCATTACGCAAAAGCTGACGTTCACCAGTTTCAGACCAGTTGAGAGGGGTACGGCACTTCCTGCCATACAGAATTTCAAATGGGGCCTTGCCCGAACTTGCTTGAAAACTATTGTTGTAGGAGAATTCAGCATAAGGAAGACAATCCTCCCACTTCATGCCGAAGGAGATCACACAAGCCCTGAGCATATCTTCAAGAATCTGGTTGACACGCTCGACTTGACCGCTTGTTTGAGGATGGAAAGCAGTGCTGAAGCGGATGTTAGTGCCCATGGCCTTCTGAAAAGAATCCCAAAACTTGGAGGTAAAGATGCTGCCACGGTCTGAAGATATCACTTGAGGAATACCGTGCAGAGAGACAATTCGAGAGGTATAGAGTTCCGCCAATTGAGCTGCAGTGATCGAATCTTTGATAGGCAGAAAATGAGCCACTTTGGTGAGCTTGTCGATGACAACGAATATAGCATCATTGCCACACTTGGACTTTGGAAACCCAGTCACGAAGTCCATTTCAATGTGGTCAAACTTCCATTCTGGAATGGCAAGAGGTTGGAGGAGACCTGCTGGCCTTTGGTGTTCTGCCTTCACTCTTCTGCAGACATCACATTCATTCACGAATTGAGCGATCTCACGCTTCATTCGAGTCCACCAATAAGCTTGCTTGAGGTCCTGATACATCTTCGTGCTCCCAGGGTGGATGGAGAGGAGAGAATTGTGAGCCTCGTTCATGATCACTTTACGGAGGTCACCTTTGGGAACAACAATACGATCCTCGAAGAAGAGAGTGTCCTTGTCATCAAGGCGGTAGCACTTGTACTTGGACTGACTCTTGGCAATCCCGATCTTCACCTTTTTCACCATAGCATCAAGAAGGTAGGCTTGGCGAATCTGGTCTTCTAAGGTAGGAGAGACTTGAAGGTTGGCGAGGAAAGCTTGAGGAACAACTTGCAGATTAAGTTTGCGAAAAGCTTCACAAAGCTCGGGTTGATAAGGCTTGAGAATCAGACTGTTGCAGTAGGCCTTTCTGCTCAAAGCGTCAGCAATCACATTGGCCTTGCTTGGAGTATACTCGATACTCGGATTATACTCTTGAATCATTTCGACCCATCGAGTTTGCCTGAGGTTGAGATTAGGCTGAGTGAAGATGTACTTGAGACTCTTGTGATCAGTGAAAATGTCCACTTTTCTTCCCAATAGTAGATGTCTCCCAGTCAAAAGAGCATGCACAACTGCCGCCAACTCGAGATCATGAGTGGGGCAGTTCTTCTCATTAGGATTCAACTGGCGAGATGTATAAGCAACAAATTTCTTCTCTTGCATCAATACTGCGCCAAGACCTTGGAGAGAGGCATCACAAAAGACCTCGTACGGCTTGGATTCATCAGGCGGAGTCAGAACTGGAGCAGTGATCAATTTCTCTTTCAAAGTGTTGAAAGCAATATCACACTCCGGAGACCAAACGTACTTGACGTGCTTCTGAAGAAGATTAGAGAGAGGCTTCGCGATCTTGGAAAAGTTTTCAACGAATCTTCGGCAATAGCTTGCGAGACCGAGAAAACTGCGGAGTTGCTTCACGTTCTGAGGAGGTTCCCAATTCACAATTGCAGACACCTTCTCAGGATTCACGGAAATGCCCTTGGCAGAGATGATATGACCAAGATAAAGAACCTCATCGAGCCAAAATTCACACTTGGAGAACTTGGCGTAGAACTGATGTTCTCTGAGCTTATCGAGAACCAAACGCAAGTGCTTGGCATGATCTTCCTTGTTCTTCGAGAAAACCAGAATATCGTCGAGATAGACCAAAACGAAACCATTGGTGTAGGCGTTGAAGATGAAGTTCATCATGCGAGAGAATGTCGGAGGAGCGTTGGCGAGGCCAAAAGACATGACAGTGTATTCATATGAACCAAAGCTTGTTCTGAATGCTGTCTTGGGAATATCTTCTTCATGAATGCGAATCTGGTGATAACCCATACAGAGATCAAGCTTGGAGAATACTTGCGCACCTTTGAGTTGTTCGAACAGCTCATTGATGTTGGGAAGTGGGTATTTGTTCTTGATGGTCTTCTTGTTCACTGGACGGTAATCAACACAAAGTCGGTCCGTTCCATCCTTCTTCTTCACAAAAAGAACACCACAACCCCATGGAGAAGAACTAGGCCGGATGAGACCCATTCTTTCTTGCTCATCGAGTTGCTTCTTCAGCTCCTTCAACTCTTTAGGTCCGAGCTTGTAAGGATGCTTGCACACAGGTTCCGTGCCAGGCTCAAGTTCAATAACGAATTCAACTGGCTGGTGCAGAGGCATTCCTGGGAGCTCTTCTGGAAAGACGTCTTGATATTCGCAAACGATTGGAATTTGAGAGATGGCACCCAATTCACCCTTCTCATTGAGAGAAAACAGACGAATGGTATTATCCCGAGCGGCAAAGACAATTACATCCTCAGACGAATGAGTCAATTGAATCTGCCTGGCTGCACAATCAAGCTGAGCCTTGTGCTTAGCAAGCCAATCCATTCCGAGAATAAGATCAATATCCGAGTTACCAAGAACCACCAGAGAAGAGAGAAACTTGTAATCCCCCAACGTGATAGAGACATCGGGAGCAACCAAACTAGAAGTCAAAAGCTTGCCGGGAGAAACAACTTGCATGACTTTGGGCATAATCTCGGTATCAACATTGTGCTTCGATGCAAACGGGCATGACAAAAAGGAATGCGATGCACCAGTGTCAAAAAGAACTTTTGTAGGAATATCATTAACAGGAAGGTTACCCATGATCACATCTGACGAGTCCTCTGCCTGAGCTGCATTCATCAAATTGACCTTGGCGAACTTAGGGTTATGCTTGACCATAGCTGTACTTGCCGATCTGACAGGAGGAGGAGGAGGAGGAAGACGCCTCTGGTTGGAACACTTGTTGGCATAGTGACCCTTCTGTTGGCACTTGTTGCATGTGACCTCTGAAAGCGAACGGTGATACGGAGCACTCGATCTTGGAGGTTGAGACGAAGTCTTGTTCTGAAAGCCAGGGTTGGGTGGGTGGGAAGAACCACTGCCACCTTTGCTCTTCTGCTGATACGGCTGACGGAATGGAGGAGGAGGAAGCCAAAACTTCTGCTGCTTAGCCACTTGAGTAGAGGAAGAAGGAGTAACATCTCTGACTCGCTTCCTGGAAGCATCACACCTCAACTGAGCAGCCTCTTGCTTCAGTGCCATGTTGTAGAACTCATCGTATCTCAAGGGCTCGAAGAGAACAAGAGCGAGCTAAATATCTTCTCTGAGACCACCCCTGAACTGGTATATCATGCTCTTCTCATCAGGCATGTCCTGCTTGGCAAAGCGGGCGAGCTTCTAGAACAACTTGTTGTAGTCGTAGACAGACAAAGAGCCTTGCTTCAGATTGCGGAATTCCTCACGCTTGCTTTCAACCACGCTCTGCGGAATATGATGAGCTCGGAAATCTCGACGGAAATCATCCCAAGTGATAACACGTCCACCTCTAGAGTCCTTGTACTGCTGGAACCATTCTGCAGCTTGATCTTTGAGTTGGAAGGAAGCGAACTTCACAAAGTCCTCAGGCCTGACGTTACTGCACTCGAAATGCTTACACAGATCCACAAGCCAATCGTCAGCATCGGTTGCCTCAACACAATTGCTGAAAGTCTTTGGCCCGTTAGCAAGGAACTGGTTGAGTGTATCAAAGTGACTCTGATTGCTGCCATGATTCCCTTGACTGCCTTGATTGCGCTCTTGGAGAATTTGCATGATCAGCTGTGTGTTTGCATTGGTTGTGGCCATCACAGCTTGCCATGCCTCTGGAGGAGGTGGAGGCGGTGGCGGATCAGGATTCGGAGTCGTGCGCGTTGGAGGAGCCATCCCGAAGAGGGTGACCACCATTAGCACATTGACAGATAAATATTGAAGCTGAAACCAATGGAATGAAAATTGCAACATATAGTCTTCACATCCGGACAAAATGAACGAATGCATTCCTCTTGAAATGGTCACATATCCATAAATTGAGAAGCCATGTAGAATTAAGGTAGAGAAATAAATCAACAAGGTACGGATCAAGAACGAACAATTGGTAAGAAATCCCAATCTCAAACCAATATCCGTGGAAGAAGAACTAGAGCTACTAGAATTCCCACCTATGAAACTCCCGAACCTTTCCGGTTATGCAATCAGGTGTTGGGGATACAGGGGAAGCATAATATCTCACCCAAACTAGCAAATCCTACATCCAGCTGTATCCATCCTTCAACACATAACCAAGAAAACTTCGGAAACCATCTACCTCAACCTTCGAAAAGCATCCGTTATACAATTTATGGCGATACTCCCGAACTCCCGCCCCAGTACTGGGTGGCGTCGAGGTTATCTCACCAACGAACTGCATAAAAGAGATTTTCGATGTCGGCGAACATATCTCAAGTATTCCAGAATTGCAATGATAAAATTATGATGACAACACCTCAGAGCTCAACTCCCCGGGACACTTCCACTAAACCCCTGACAGGAGGCACCAAGACAATGTTCTCATCATAAGCCATCAGAACGATTCCAAGATACTCGCGTGATCCTAAATTTTTTTTAGTGAAATTTGAGAAGAGAAGAGTCAAAACTCTACGTCAGGATGCCTTACCAGAGCGATGAGGAGACTGGGAAGTGAAAAGAATTCCTAAACTCTCTGATATATAATTCCTAAATGACTCAAAACATTTTTCTAGACACAACTCGGCTGCTAAAAACGATCAAGCAATGGGGCTCCTAAGGTCGGGAAAGGCTCTGATTACCAACTTGTAACACCCTCGATGCGACTATAGCTCCCACATGTCGAGGCACGACTTAGAGACATAATCACATTGAAGGCATATGTCGCAAGTTAGGCAATCTTCACAACATCCCATGTAATATGAATAATAAAGGGGAGAACATAGTTGGCTTACACTCGCCACGTAATTCAAGTACATAAATAACATTACATCATCCAAACACTCATGGCCCGACTGCGGCGCCAAAATAAAAGAGAACCCAACATGCGACAAGGCCCCGAATCAAACCCCAACTAGGCACCACTACTGATCATCAGGAAAAGACACGTAGTAACGCTGAGAGTCCTCGTCGAACTCCCACTTGAGCTCGTACTCGTCACCTGGAGCGGAATCACCTGGACCTGCATCTGGAGTTATAGTAATCTGTGAGCCACAGGGACTCAGCAATCTCGCACCCTCGCGATCAAGACTATTTAAGCTTATAGGAAGGGTAAGGCAAATATATGTGGAGCTGCAGCAAGCGACTAGCAAGTATGGTGGCTAACTTATTCACAAAAGAGAGCGAGAAGAGGAGGCAAAGCACGAGCGAGAATCTAGAGGAACAACCTGCGCAAACATTACTCCAACACCGTGTCCACTTCCCGGACTCCGCCGAGAAGAGGCCATCACGGTAACACACTCATTTGGTTCATTTTAATTAATTAAGGTTCAAGTTATCTACAACCGGACATTAACAAATTCCCATCTGCCCATAACCGCGGGCACGACTTTCGAAAGTTCAATCCCTGCAGGGGATTCCCAATTTAGCCCATGACAAGCTCTCACGGTCAACGAAGGAATATACCTCCTCCCAAGACGTTCCGATCAGACTCGGTATTTCGGTAACTCAAGACACTTCGACAAGTTAAAACAAGACCAGCAACACCGCCCGAATGTGCCGACAAATTCTGATAGGAGCTGCACATATCTCTTTCTCAGGGCACACTCAGATGAGACATCCTACGAGTAAAACCAACCCTCAAGTTGCCCCGAGGTGGCCCCGCAGTCTACTCGGTCGGACCAACACTCAGAGGAGCACTGGCCCGAGGGGGGGGGGGGGTTAAAATAAGATTGACCCTCGGGCTCCGGTAACCCAAGGGAAAAAGAGGCTAGGTGGCGAATGGTAAAACCAAGGTTGGGCATTGCTGGAAAAGCTTTAATCAAGGCGAACTATCAAGGGGTTCCCATTATAACCCAACCGCGTAAGGAACGCAAAATCCGGGAATATAACACCGATATGACGGAAACTAGGATGGCAAGAGTGGAACAAAACACTAGGCAAGAGGCCGAGCCTTCCACCCTTCACCAAGTATATAGATGCATTAAGATAACATGGCAATTTAATGATATCCCAACAAGTAAATAAATGATGTTCCAACAAGGAACGGCCTCCAATCTTCACCTGCAACTAGCAACGCTATAAGAGGGGCTGAGCAAAGCGGTAACATAGCCAATCAACGGTTTGCTAGGACAATGGTGGGTTAGAGGTTTGGCATGGCAATTTGGGAGGCTGACAAGCAAAAGGTAGGCATCGTAGCATTGGCATAGCAAAGAGCGAGCAAACTAGCATAGCAAAGATAGTAGTGATTTCGAGGGTATGATCATCTTGCCTGCACAGTTGTCAGAGTTGACTGGATCCTCACAAGCAAACTCAACGGGCTCCTCGGTAGCGAACTCGTCTCCCGGCTCTACCCAACAAGACAAACAAGCAACAAGGATACAATCAACCACGTGCAAGACCAAGCAATATGATGAAATGATGATATGCTATGCGGGATGCGATGCGGGATGCAAAATGCAAGATATGACAGGGAATGCATGAACCTGGCCTCAACTTGGAATTCCAAGGGTGCCACTGGAAAGATGAGATGAAATCACTTGAAAACGATATAAAGAACGCCGGAATCGGAGTTACGGTTTGGAAATGGCAAGCATTTCAAAAATGACAACGGTCTGCGATTTACAGCAAGTAGGCATCTAAATGCAACGAAATAAACATGCTACAGCCACCAAACATGACAACAAAATACATGGCAGGGATGCACACAAGATGCTTAACAAAAGACTAGCACTGAGCCACGGTCAATTCATCCATTATGAGGTTCAAACAAGCATGGCAAAAACGCAAATGCAAAACAGATTCCAGACTTTGTGAAATTAACACTTGTCTGAAATTTCAGATCACGAAGCCCTTTTCGGAGCAGCAAAACAACATGATACATGACCTGATTAAGACAAGTAAGAACATGGCATGGAGCTACTCAACAAGCTTAACAAAAGACCCAAAATGACCTGGGGCCAAAAGGGTTCACAAAATATACTAACAAGCACACGAACATAGCTCAAACGCAATCAGTTTTCAGACTTAGTGAAAACTGAGACATGCTGAAACATAACTCACGAAGGCATGTAAACGAGCTCGATGCACTCACTAAGGTGCAAGTCATGGCAAGTCAAGCATACATCCATTAAGAAGGCACAAAACACAAGCTAGACATGGCAAGAACAATGGCATATCATGCACGGATCAACTACAACAATGCCGGCAAAATCGCAAACGAGTTGACGATCTGCCCAGATCCACCACGAAGCAAAAGTTGAGCTCGATTGACTCAAGCTAGGGTGCTCCATAATTGCAAACAAAGACATGGATGGGTAGAACATAACATGATTAACAAAACTCCTTTACTGATCATCCTCAAAAGAGGCACGGATCACTAGGAAACAAGCTGAACATATGGCATCATGAACTAAATAATCCCAGACTTAGTGAAAACTACTAAGTCCCTGAAAACAGATTTACCGGGTGCCTCACTTTGCAAGCTTGCAAAAGTCACCACACATATCCCAAAAATGCATGGGTTGCACCTCTGGAAAGAAGACAAAATGCTTAACAAAACATATGAAGGACTCATAGGCATATCATGCACACAATAATCATGGCAAAAATGACAAAAGTCTAAGATGAACTAGCAGATCTGACAATTAACTCACAAAGCCCTCTTCTAACAGCATTTCGGGCATCAAGATGAACTCAAATGAAAATGATGCAATGGAATGGAATGATGTACTCATCGAGACGAACATTTTGATATATACTATATGCATGAATCGGACCTACGGATGCAAAGTTACGGCAGGTCAAATTTAGCACAAAAAATTAGGGTTAGGAGGGAAAGTCAACCGAAAATATCTCCAGATCCAGATCTGCACGGGTTACGAGGATCGCCAGGGTGCACTATTCACAGGAGTGAGGAGAGGAGGGGCCGGCCGGTGTGGAGAGCTCGCCGGAGTGGGGCGCCGGCGGCGAGGCGGCGCGGGCGCGACGACCGAGGTGGCGGGGTGGCGCGGCGGCG
>NC_057803.1:290649227-290724532 GCF_018294505.1 Triticum aestivum | reverse complement strand
CGGCCAGCTGCCACGTGGCGCCCCGCGAGTGGCAGCGGGCGGCGGCGGGTGTGATCCGGACGTTGTCCGGCTTGGCGTGGACACGTCCGGCGGCGGCGGGATCTGTTTTTTTAGCTAGGGTTGGACGGGGAGAGATCCGAGATCCGAAAACGGGGGGCTATTTATAGGCATAAGTGGAGCTAGGAGAGTCCAAATGAGGTGCGCTTTTCGGCCACGCGATCGTGATCGAACACTCTAGGACATGGAGCAGAGTTTGGTGGGTTTTGGGCGAAATTGAAGGGGTGTTGGGCTGCAACACACACGAGGCCTTTTCGGTCCCTCGGTTAACCGTTGGAGTATCAAACGAAGTCCAAATGATATGAAACTTGACAGGCGGTCTACCGGTAGTTAACCAAGGCCGCTTGGCAAGTCTCTGTCCAATCCGGAAATGTTTAAACCCCACACACGAAAGAAAGCTAGAATTGAGCACCGGAGGAGAACGAAGCGCCGGAATGCAAAACGGACAACGGGGAAAATGCTCGAATGCATGAGACGAACACGTATGCAAATGCAATGCACATGATGACATGATATGAGATGCATGACAACGACAACCACACACGGAGACAAAACCCAAACCCGAGGAAATAAATATAACTTAACGCCGGAAACAGCAAGAGTTGGAGTACAAATTGGGAAAGTTATATCTGGGGCGTTACAATAAGGCCGAGCCTTCCACCCTTTACCAAGTATATATATTCATTAAAGTAAACAAGATATAATAATGATATCCCAACAATAAACATGTTCCAACAAGGAACAAACTCCATCTTCACCTGCAACTAGCGACGCTATAAGAGGGGCTGATCAAAGCGGTAACATAGCCAAACAACGGTTTGCTAGGAAAGGTGGGTTAGAGGCTTGTCATGGTAATGTGGGAGGCATGATATAGCAAGTGGTAGGTATCACGTCATAGCAAAAGAGCGAGCAACTAGCAAGTAAAGATAGAAGTGATTTCGAGGGTATGGTCATCTTGCCTGCAAAGTTCTTCGAGTTGACGTAAGCTTGATCCTCGTAAGCGTACTCAACGGTTTCCTCAATCACGAACTCGTCTCCCAGCTCTACCCAAGGCAAGAACACAAGCAAAGGAAACCACAATCAACCACGGTGCAATGCACAAGCAACATGATGCAAAACATGGCATGATATGCGGGATGTGATATGCACTGCATATGCGTGCTCCGGAAGGAAAAGATTGATCAAGGCATCAACTTGGCAAACCAAGTGCGCCTCTGGAAAGATGAGTTGATTTCGGTCGAAATCGATATAAAGATCACCGGAATCGGATGCACGGTTTGCAAATGGCAAGCAAAACAAGAATGGCATAATTCCACGATTAACAGCACGGTGCCATAAAGAATGCAACAAGAAACTAAGCTACTGCACTCTAACAAAGAATGCAATGGTGAAGTTTGTAATCAAAGCCTTCCCTGACTTAGGAGCCCCCTGCTTGATCGAATTGCTGGCATTTTTGAGTCTAGAAAAATGTTTTGAGTCTTATAGGATTATATATATCAGAGAGTAGGATTCTTTTTACTCCTCAGTCCCTTCGTCGCTCTGGTGAGGCATCCTGACATAGAGTTTTGACTCTTCTCTTCTCAAATTTCACTAAAAAATTTAGGATCACACGGGTAACTTGGAATCGTTTCGATGGTTTTGTGACGAGAACATTGTTCTTGGTGCCTCCTGACATTTAGGGGTTGTGGTAGTGTCCCGCGGAGTTGAGCTCCGAGGTGTTGTCGTCACAATTTTATCGTTGCAGTTCTGGAATACCTGAGTTCGCCGACATTGAAAATCTCTTTTATGCAGTTGTTGGTGAGATAACCTCGACGCCGCCCAGTACTGGGGCGGGAGTTCGGGAGTATTGCCATAACTCGTATAACAGATGCTTTTCGAAGGTTGAGGTAAATGATTTCCGAAGGTTTCTTGGTTATGTGTGGAAGGATGGATACAGCTGGATGTAGGATTTGCTAGTTTTGCGTGAGATACTATGCTTCCCCTGTATCCCCAACACCTGATTGCATAACCAGAAAATTTCAGGAGCTTCATAGGTGGGAATTCATGTAGCTCTAGTATTTCTTCCCGCAGATATTTGGTTTGTGATTGGGTAATCCTTACCAAGTATTTGTTCATATCCGTACCTTGTTGATTTTATTCTTCTACCTTTATCTAAGTGGCTTCTCAACTTTATGGAAGTGTGATCATTTACTTTGGAATTCATTCATTCATCCTTGTTCGAATGTTAAGGCTATATGTTACAATTTTGATCCATTGATTCAGCTTGAATATATGTCTTTCAAGATGCTAACGGATGTCAACCTCTTCAGGATGGCACCTCCAACGCGTCAGAATCCGGAACCTCCGCTACCACCTCCACCTCCGGAGGCATGGCAAGCTGTCATGGCCGCCACGAACGCCGACACGCAGATGATTTTGCAATTCTTGCAAGAGCGCAACCAAGGAAATCAAGGCCAAGGCAACAATCAAGCTCAGTTTGCTACCCTCAACTAGTTCCTCGCAAACCAGACGAAGTCCTTCAGTAACTGTGTCGAGGCCACAGACACTCACGATTAGCTCGTGGATATCTGCAAACATTTTGAGTGTAGCAACGTCAGGCTTGAGGACTTTGTCAAGTTTGCTTCGTTCCAACTCAAAGACCAAGCTGCTAAGTGGTATCAACAATACAAAGATTCCAGAGGAGGTCATGTGATTACCTGGGATGATTTCCGTTGAGACTTCAAAGCTCACCACATTCCTCAAAGTGTTGTTGAGAGTAAGCGTGAGGGGTTCTGCAATCTAAAGCAAGGCAGCTTGTCTATTTACCAATACAACATCCTGTTCCAGAGGCTCGCTTGCTTCGCCAAACAAGACGTCCCTGGCGAGAAGAGCATGATTTATCAATTCAGAGGTGGCCTCAGAGAAGATCTGCAACTAGCTCACGTGCTTTTTGAGCCGACCAAGTATGATGATTTCTACAACATGGCACTAAAGCAAGAAGCTGCTCAGATCAAGTGTGATTCATCTAAGAAGAGAGTTAGGGATGCAGCTCCAACTTCGTCTTCAACTCAAGTGGCAGCTAAGCAGCAAAAGTTCTGGTTTCCTCCTCCTCCTCCGTTCCTCCAGCCTTATCAGCAGAAGAGTAAAGGTGGCAATGGATCTTCCCACCCACCCAACCCAGGCTATCAAACAAAGCATAGTCTCATGCTCCAAGGTCAAGTGCTCCTTATCACCGGCCACTCTTAGAGGTTACGTGCAACAAGTGTCAGCAGAAAGGGCACTATGTGAACAAATGCTTCAACTAGAGGCGCCTTCCGCCTCCTCCTCTTGTGAGATCTGCCAGCAATGCAGTGGTCAAGCATAATCCCAAGTTTGCAAAGGTCAACATGATGAACGCAGCTCAGGCAGAGGACTCATCAGAAGTGATCATGGGTAATCTTCCTGTTAATGATATTCCTGCTAAAGTCCTTTTTGATACTGGTGCATCGCATTCTTTCATGTCATTCCCATTTGCATCAGAGCACAATGTTGACACAGAGGTTTTGTCCAAAGTCATGCAAGTTGTTTCTCCTGGAAAGCTTATGACTTCTAGTTTGGTTGCTCCCGATGTCTCTCTCCAGTTTGGAGACTATAAATTTCTGTCCTCTCCAATGGTTCTTAGTAACTCGGATATTGATCTAATTCTCGGCATGGGCTGGCTTTCTAAGCACAAGGCTCAGCTTGATTGTGCTGCCAGGCAGCTTCAATTGACACATTCGTCTGAGGATGTGACCGTCTTTGCCACTCGTGATTATACCATCCGACTGTTTTCTCTCAATGAGAAGGGCGAGTTGAATACCATCTCTCAGATTCCAGTCGTTTGTGAATATCAAGACGACTTTCCAGAAGAGCTTCCAGGAATGCCTCCTCACCGGCCAGTTGAATTCGTCATCAATCTTGAGCCTGGCACGGAACCTGTTTGCAAACGTCCTTACAAGCTTGGACCAGAAGAGTTGAAGGAGCTGAAGAAACAACTCGATATACAAGATCGTATGGGTCTGATCCGACCGAGTTCTTCTACTTGGGGTTGTGGTGTTCTTTTTGTCAAGAAGAAGGATGGCACGGACTGACTCTGCATCGACTACCGCCCGTTGAACAAGAAGACCATAAAGAACAAGTACCCACTTCCCAACATCAATGAGCTTTTCGAACAACTCAAAGGTGCCCAAGTATTCTCCAAGCTTGACCTCTGTATGGGCTATCATCAGATTTGCATTCGTGAACAAGATATCCCCAAGACAACATTCAGAACAAGCTATGGTTCCTATGAATACACTGTCATGTCTTTCGGCCTCGTCAATGCTCCTCCAACGTTCTCTTGCATGATGAACTTCATCTTCAACCCTTACACAAATGATTTCATCTTGGTGTATCTCGATGATATTTTGGTCTTTTCCAAGAACAAGGAGGATCATGCCAAGCATTTGAGATTGGTGCTGGACAAACTCGGAGAACATCAGTTCTATGCGAAGTTTTCAAAGTGTGAGTTTTGGCTCGATGAGGTTCTCTACCTTGGGCATATCATCTCCGCCAAGGGCATAGCTATTAATCCTAAGAAGGTGTCTGCAATTGTGAATTGGGAACCACCTCAGAATGTGAAGCAGCTCCGCAGTTTCCTTGGGCTTGCAAGCTATTGTTGAAGATTCATTGAGAATTTCTCTAAGATTGCAAAGCCTCTTTCAAACCTCCTCCAGAAGCATGTGAAGTATGTCTGGACGCCTAAATGTGACATCGCTTTCAACACCCTGAAAGAGAAGTTAGTCACAGCTCCAGTTCTAACTCCTCTTGATGAATCCAAACCATTTGAGGTTTTCTGTGATGCTTCCCTGCAAGGTCTCGGTGCTATGTTAATGCAAGAGAAGAAAGTTGTGGCCTATACCTCTCGCCAGTTGAAGACCAACGAAAAGAACTACCCCACTCATGACCTCGAGTTGGCGGCAGTTGTCCATGCTATTTTAACATGGAGACATCTCTTGTTGGGAAGGAAAGTGGACATCTTCACTGATCATAAGAGTCTCAAGTACATCTTCACTCAGCCCAACCTCAACCTCAGTCAGACTCTTTGGGTCGAAATGATTCAAGAGTATAATCCGAGTATTGAATATACTCCAGGCAAGGCCAATGTCATTGCTGACGCTTTGAGCAGAAAGGCTTACTGCAACAGTTTGATTCTCAAGCCCATCCAACCGGATCTTTGTGAAGCTTTCTGCAAACTTAATCCCCAAGTTGTTCATCAAGGATTTCTTGCCAACCTCCAAGTCTCTCCTACATTGGAAGATCAAATTCGTGAGGCACAACTTATTGATGCCATGGTGAAGAAGGTGAAGATTGGGATTGCCAAGAGCCAACCCAAGTACAAGTGCTATCGCCTTGATGACAAAGATACTCTATTCTTTGAGGATCGAATTGTGGTTCCTAAGGGTGACCTTCGTAAAGTCATTATGAACGAGGCTCACAATTCACTCCTATCTATTCATCCTAAAAGTACAAAGATGTACCATGATCTCAAGCAGTCGTATTGGTGGACTCGAATGAAGTGAGAGATTGCTCAGTTCGTGAATGAATGTGACGTCTGCAGAAGAGTGAAAGCAAAACACCAACGACCAGCTGGTCTCCTCCAACCTCTTGCTATTCCAGAATGGAAGTTTGACCATATTGAGATGGACTTTGTGACTGGATTTCCCAAGTCCAAGCGCGGAAATGATGCTATCTTTGTTGTCATCGACAAGCTTACAAAAGTGGCTCATTTTCTTCCTATCAAAGAAACAGCTCAGTTGGCAGAGCTATATACCTCCTGGATTGTCTCCTTGCATGGCATTCCTGAAAGTGCAACTATCCCTAGGTGGTTTTGGTAATTCCTAACAAGATATAGCTCATTGTGCTAATGCTATTCCAAGATTAATATTTTAGGAAAAGCTCAATGAATGGCATGGCATGGATGAGGAATGTGGACCCCTCAAAATATTAAGGAAAAAAATATTGGCTCAAGCTCAAAGCTCAAGACTCTACATTTTATATTTTAGTGATCCAAGATCACATTGAGTCTATAGGAAAAGCCAATACTATCAAGGAGGGATGAGGTGTTGTTTAATGAGGTTCTTGCTTCATAGTGCTTAGTGATATGCTCCAAAACCCTCAACTACCTTCCCACATCCACATATGACCTAAACCAAAAGTCAAACTCGGCCCTACCGATTCTTTCTATCCGGCGCCACCGAGTTTCAAATGTCATAGCCACTGCCACAAACCCTAGGCAAATCGGTCTCACTGATAGGGATTTCGGTCACACCGAGATGGGGTTGTAATCTTTCTGTTTCCCTTCGTAACGTTTTGGTCCTATCGAGATGAGCGATCGGTCCCACCGAGATTGCAATGTAAACTCTCTGTTTCTCTTTCGTAACATTACGGTCCCACTGAAATGAGCGATCGGTCCCACCGAGTTTACCTGACCAACTCTCTGGTTAGCTTATTACCAAAATCGGTCCCACCGAGTTTGTGTAATCGGTCACACCGAGATTACGTTATGCCCTAACCCTAACCATATCGGTCCTACCGAGTTGCATCTCAGTCCCACCGAAAATCCTAACGGTCACTAGGTTTGCTGAATCGGTCTGACCGAGTCTTTCACTTCGGTCTCACTGAGTTTGGTAAATTGTGTGTAACGGTTAGTTTTTGTGTGGAGGCTATATATACCCCTCCACCCACTCTTCATCGTGGAGAGAGCCATCAGAACATACCTACACTTCCAACACACATTTTCTGAGAAAGAACCACCTACTCATGTGTTGAGGCCAAGATATTCCATTCCTACCATATGAATCTTGATCTCTAGCCTTCCCCAAGTTGCTTTCCACTCAAATCTTCTTTCCACAAAATCCATATCCTGTGAGAGAGAGTTGAGTGTTGGGGAGACTATCATTTGAAGCACAAGAGCAAGGAGTTCATCATCAACACACCATTTGTTACTTCTTGGAGAGTGGTGTCTCCTAGATTGGCTAGGTGTTAGTTGGGAGCCTCCGACAAAGATTGCGGAGTTGAACCAAGGAGTTTGTAAGGGCAAGGAGATCGCCTACTTCGTGAAGATCTACCGCTAGTGAGGCAAGTCCTTCGTGGGCGATGGCCATGATGGGATAGATAAGGTTGCTTCTTCATGGACCCTTCATAGGTGGAGCCCTCCATGGACTCGCGCAACCGTTACCCTCCGTGGGTTGAAGTCTCCATCAACATGGATGTACGATAGCACCACCTATCAGAACCACGACAAAAACATCCGTGTCTCCAATTGCGTTTGAATTCTCCAAACCCTTCCCTTTACATTCTTGCAAGTTGCATGCTTTACTTTCCGCTGCTCATAGACTCTTTGCATGCTTGCTTGAATTGTGTTAAGATTGCTTGCCTTGTGCTAAGATAGCTAAAATCTGCCAAAGACTAAAATTGGGAAAAGGATAGATTTTTATTTGGTCAAGTAGTCTAATCACCCCCCTCTAGACATACTTTCGATCCTACAAGTGGTATCAGAGCTTTGGTCTCCATTTGCTTTGATTTCCATAGATTTTGGTGGTCATAGCCTTGGTTTCACAACCTAGGAGAGTATGGCGTCTAGCGAGGGAAATTATCACAGTATAGGTCCTTACTTTGATGGTAAAATTTTTGCTAGTTGGAAGCATAAGATGAAAATGCATATTCTTGGACATAACCCCGCCGTTTGGGCTATTGTGTGTGTTGGCTTGCAAGGTGAATTCTTTGATGGGAGAGAACCGAATCGTGAAGCTACCACAGATGAGTTGAAGATGCTACAATACAATGCTCAAGCTTGTGATATCCTCTTCAACGGATTGTGCCCCGAAGAATTCAATAGAATCAGCCGTCTTGAGAATGCAAAGGAAATTTGGGATACTTTGATTGATATGCATGAAGGTACCGACTCCGTCAAGGAATCCAAGTTGGATGTGCTTCAAAGTCAACTTGACAAGTTCAAAATGAAGGATGGTGAAGGTATCGCTGAAATGTACTCTAGGCTTGCTCTTATCACAAATGAGATTGCCGGCTTAGGAAGTGAAGAGATGACCGACAAATTCATCATCAAGAAGATCCTAAGAGCCTTGGATGGAAAATACGATACCGTATGCACATTGATCCAAATGATGCCAAATTACAAAGATCTCAAGCCAACGGAAGTCATTGGAAGAATTGTTGCTCATGAGATGTCACTCAAGGATAAGGAGGAGCTCCATAACAAGTCAAGTGGTGCTTACAAAGCCTCATGTGAAGCTCCCACATCATCAAGTGAGAAACAAACCTTCAATGAAGAATTGAGCCTAATGGTGAAGAACTTCAACAAGTTCTACAAGAGTAGAAGCAAGGAAAGAAGTTCCAAGTCAAGGTCCTACAATGACAAAAGATCTTCTAGTCGAGAGCGAAACTGCTACAACTATGGAAGACCCAGACACTACTCCAATGAGTGTACGACTCCCCACAAGAGAAGAGAAGATTCTCCCAAAAGAAGAAGTAGAAGAGAAGAATCACCATAAAGGGAGAGAAGGAGTAGGGATGACCGATATGAACAAAGACACCCTCGGAGAAGCAAGGATTCGGAAAGGAAGGACAAGTCATCAAGGAGCTACACAAAACGAAGACATCAAGCTCATGTTGGTGAATGGGTATCCGGCTCCGACTCCGACAATGACTCCGAATATACTCAAGATGAAGGTGTTGCCGGACTAGCACTTGTGTCAACCAACTCCTATGACATATTTGATTCACCAAATGAAGGAATTGGAAGATGCTTCATGGCCAAAGGTCCAAAGGTATCACACCCCGAGTATGTTGATTTCAATAGTGATGAATATGACTTGTTAGGTGATGATGAGTTACTTGTTGACAACTATAGTGATGAATACTATAATGAAACGAATGACAATGATAAGGAGAAGATTGAGTCTCTAACTAAAGAACTAAACACTCTTAAGTTAGCTCATGAAACTATCTTAGGGGATCATCTAGAACTTTTAAGGACTCATGAGAAATTACATTTTGAAAAGCTCAACCTTGAGCAAGAGCATGAGTTCTTAAAGGCAATCAATGATGATCTTCGCAAGAAAAGTTCTTCTTACATTGCCAAGCGTTTACTCTTATCCACTTACATGCCTCAAGTCAAGTCTAGTAACAAGAACAAGAAAGATACTTCTTCTAGTAGTAACAATAATCATGCTAAATCCAATGTTGTTGCTTCTAGTAGTTCTCTTGATTCCACTAATGATTCTCTCAGCCAAGTTACACTTGAGCAAGAAAATAGCTTATTGAAGAGAATTATAGAGAAAGGTGTTTACAAGAGCCTTGCCGGGAGTAAGCAATTTGAGGAAATTGTACGCAAGCAAGGAAGGCACCGGAAGAATCAAGGTATTGGTTTTGAACGAAAGTTCAATGCCAATGGAGTTGAGTGGGAAGAAGATCAATACCCCAAGATGAAGTTTGTTCCTCAACAAGAGAAGTATGATCCTACTTCATCCAAAGGGACACAAGCTCAAGATGATCTTCCACCACAAGACCACAAGCAAAAAGGCAAGGACAAGCTTCAAGAGGAAATTGATGCATTTGAAGAAGCTCCTAAGGCCTTGGTCAAGTGGGTTCCCAAGACTACATCAAGTTCCACTTCATCAAGTACAACTACAACTCCGAGGATTCCCATCAAGATGGTGTGGATCCCGAAGAAGAAGAACTAGAGAGTTCTTGAGGGTGACTCCGCCAATATACTTCACTCTTATCATTTTGGCAAGAACAAGTGCAATCAACTTCCACATCTCGCACTAGTTCAAGGAGTCACAAACCCTCTTGTTGGTAAGACAAGGGACAAGGTAACCTAAAGCTTTCATAGACATCATCTTGTGTGTGCATCACTTTATGTCTATGGATACCCTTGTTTGTTCCTTGTGGGACTAACCCGTGTAGGTATTGAAAGTACAACTCACTCCAAAGGATAGCTCCAAATGATCTACATCAACATAGAGGATCCACATCTTCAACACCTACATGAAGTCATCATCGACAAAACCCAAGGTTAGTTCATCCCTCTTAGGGGGGATCTCACATCTAGGGGAGCTTTACTCTAACAATTGAGTTAAAGCAACTCTAATGGTGTGAACACAACAATGCTTTATGTAAAAGTGGTAACCCCACTTGTGCTTAAACGATGAGTATGACCTATGATCAAATGTTCTCATTTGACTCCTAAGTCAATATACTCATATATAGATGTCCTAGTCATCACCAATTGCTTGATAGATGCTAGAATTGTTTGTGCATGCTTTGCCACATATTTCATTTGCCATTTTATTGTGTGAGCATGTTGGTTGCATAATTTACTCATTCGAGGACATCCACTTGTTGTTTTGATTGATTGGTTTCCTTTTCTTTTTGCCAAGTGGATGGACAAGAATGCCTAAGAACCTTCTCTAGCTATCTATGCTTTTCTCATCTCAAACTCTATTCATGTTGCATCACAAAATTTGGACAAGTCAGATTCGAACCACTCTGTGTGAGGAGCACTCGGAGTCCCCGATTCGTCATAGACTTAAACTTCCAAAAGTTCTTTGTGTGTTTCGGTCTGACCAATTCACCCATTTCGGTCATACCGAGATCACTAAGTCGATCTAGGTTTTCAACCTCGGTGCAACCGATTCGAACCTTTCGGTCACACCGAGTTTCAGTAACTGCTTGCAGTTATGAATCTCGGTGCCACCGAGTTGTTCCACTCGGTCACACCGACAGGGTCGGGCTATATATACCCACGGGTCAAATTTTGGAAAACTTTCTGAACCTCATCGACCCATGCTTAGCCCGCTCTGCCTCCAGGGTCTCCGGATCGTCTTCCTCGTCGCCAGCCGCCTCCTGCCGCTGGTCTCCGCCACCGTTAATGGGAATCATCCCCGCCGTTGCCGCTGTAGCGAGTTCTTCGCCGAACTAGGGTATGAACTCGATCACTGTGCTATCCCTATCTGATTCCTAGCACATTGTGTTCGCCATGTATCTTGCCACGATTGAGATCATTCTTATCCAGTCAAAACACTCCGTAGTTTAGTCGTGAATTGAAAATTTAGGGTTAGGTTTCCGCCGAAACCATCTCGGACCCACCGAGTTGTGGAACTCGGTACCACTGATTCGGCACAGGCCATTGCACATGTAATTTTCGGTCTGACCGATAATTGCAAATCGGTGTGACCGAGTTCAAGACTTTGTGAAACCTTAGCAGTCTCGGTGCCACCGAACTGTGACTCGGTCTGACCGAGTTCACTAGTTTAGGTTCCAATAGCTGCTTCGGTATCACCGAGTTTACAAATCGGTTGATCCGAAATGCTTTCTATGGAAAACTAAAACTAAGTTTTTGACTCATTCTTTTGCAAAAACCTCTACATTTTGTGATGCTCATCCACTCTATCTCATCTATATCTATTCACAGGGTCTGCTATCAGTGTTTGCAATATGTCTGATCAGAGTGACAGCCAGAACAGGTCAGAGGAGCAGGTTCACCTGAGTGAGGGCACTAGTCCCTCTAGCAGTTCAGATGATGGTAGCAGGAGCACCCCAAGCAACTTACCCAAAGCTGCCACCAGGGCCAGAAAGAAGAAGACCTCTGAATCTGAGGATGAAGACTATGTGGCAGTTGAGGATGAGGCCACTCCCAAGAACAAAGTGGTTAAGAAGCAATATAGCACTGCTGCTGCCACCAAGCCAGGCATGAAGCAAAAGGTTCCTGCAAAGAGAATTCCAATGTCTAAGGCCAGAGCATCTACTCAAGTCCCTATCTGTTACCACTTATTTCAGTACTTGCAGAGAATACCTTGCTGGAAACCGCTTATCATTTCCTTCTGCTCCTCGTTGGGTTCGACACTCTTACTTATCAAAAGGACTATGATAGATCCCCTATACTTGTGGGTCATCATCCCCTAACCGATACGTCGAGTTCGTGATCAAGTTGGTTTTCCAATAAACCACTCTTTCTCCAAGAATCCATGTTGGATACCCCTGAGCTAGTTGGTTAAGCCAAACAACAACTTGGAGAGTTGGAAGATAAAATATTGTCTGACTTAGTTCATGTTAAGGGATATCTTTGTGTGTGTGTGTGTGTTGAAGAAAGAGGATATCTTCATTAGTTGGTCCTCGTGATGAGTTATTGGATCTATTGTCTTGTCCAAACTTTGATTTGAGTGTGGGCTATCCTCAAATCAAATCAGAACCAACGATGTTCGTAATGGTGTCTTAATTGTGGTTGATCCCTTGGACATACACCATTACATCCTTTGGTCTGACCAATACTATCACCGTGTTCACTTAATTATGGAATTCCATCTATATGGAAGCCTGGATGGTTTGTTGTCGAGCCCATTGACAACAATTTCATCTTGTCCATGATTCATGTTGAACATCTAAATTAGTGTTGGAAACGTTGTAAGCAATGCTTTCGTGTTCCATTCATGAATCTTATGCTTGGATGGAAGAAGTGACTTCCTAGAATTCATGCAGATTCTATGCAAGTTGCCACCGTGAATATGAGAAAGATTGTTTTTGCTTCCTCTGGAATCATCCCATGTTAGTCACGCATATGTGCGAAGTACTCTATGGTTTGATAGGTTAGCCGCCTCCACTCCATATGTGTTTCCTAGCACACCAAGTCGCTGATTGAATTGTTCAAGGAGAATAAGTTCCTTCTTAAGAGCATGTCTTATGCAAGGACTTTGATATCCTTGATGATGGTTCCCCACCAGAACTCGGTAGTGTTGCGTTGTAAGAAACTGTTTCCAACACGAAAAATTTGCAAGAAACTGTTTATACTATGCATTGTCCTTTACTTTGTGGGCATGAATTGTTCTTTTATGACATTCCGATGCATAGGAAGAGAGTTAGACTTCATTGTTGCATGATTTATGTTACTTTGTGCTCACTACTAAATGCCAAATCATTGTTAATTAAAATTGGCTTTGATATACCTTGGGATCCGGGTGGATCCATTACTTGAGCACTTTATGCCTAGATTAATGGATTTAAAGAAAGCGCTGCCAGGGAGACAACCCAGAAGTTTTAGAGAGTCATTTATTTCTGTTGTGTGCCAAGGTTTGCCTTTAGGATGTTTTAGATGCTTGTTGGTTTGTACGGTGCAGGACAGAAACTTTTGCTGTAGTGCGCGATTTTACATTTTTTTTATGGAACGTCAAACGGTTATGAAACCTTTTGCAATGTATTTCTATACAAATTTTTTATTTTTCCTAATTTTGGTATAATTTTTGGAGTAACAGAGGTATGGTCAATGTTCAGATTATTACAGACTGTTCTGTTTAAGACAGATTCTGTTTTTGATGCATAGTTTGCTTGTTTTGATGAAACTATCGATTTACATCAGTGGATTAAGCCATGGAAAAGTTATATTACAGTAGCTACAATGCAAAAACAAAATATTAATTGGTTTGCAATAGTACTTAGAGTAGTGATTTGCTTTATTATACTAACGGATCTTACCGAGTTTTCTGTTAAGTTTTGTGTGGAGGACGTGTTCGAAGATCGAGGAGGTCTCAATGTGAGGAGAAGAAGGAGAAGCAAGTGCTCAAGCTTCGGGATGCCCAAGGCACCCCAAGTAACTATTCAAGGATACTCAAGCGCCTAAGCTTGGGTATGCCCGGGAAGGCATCCCATCTTTCTTCAACAAATATCAGTATGTTTTCAGATTCGTTTCGTTCATGCGATATGTGCAATCTTGGAGTGTCTTTTGCATTTATTTTCATTTTTCTTTTATGAACCATGCTGGTATGAGATAGTCCTTGGTTGATTTATATAATGCTCTTTGCACTTCACTTAAATCTTTTGAGTATGCCTTTATCGAATGCTTCATGTGCTTCACTTATACCATTTGAAGTTTGGATTGCCTGTTCCTCTTCACATAAAAAACCGCCATTTATAGAATGCTCTTGTGCTTCACTTATATTAGTTAGAGCATGGGCATATCTTTTGTAGAAAGAATTAAACTCTCTTGATTCACTTTTATCTATTTAGAGAGATGACAGGAATTGGTCATTCACATGGTTAGTCATAAAATCCTACATAAAACTTGTAGATCACTGAATATGATGTGTTTGATTCCTTGCAATAGTTTTGCAATATAAAGGTGGTGATATTAGACTCGTGCTAGTTGAGTAATTGTGAAATTGAGAAATACTTGTGTTAACAAAATTGTGAAGTAGTTCAAAATGGAATAGTCAAAGAAAGAGTTCTTGCCTGTGTTACAAGGTGTGAAATTGAGTAAGACTCAAAGCCCGACCACGGCAGAAGATAGAGAGAGAATGAAAGTCATTCCCTATGCCTCAGCCATAGGTTCTATAAAGTATGCCATGCTGTGTACCAGACCTATTGTATACCCTGCCCTGAGTTTGGCAAGGGAGTACAATAGTGATCTAGGAGTAGATCACTGGACATTGGTCAAAATTATCCTTAGTGGAATAAGGATATGTTTCTCGATTATGGAGGTGACAAAAGGTTCGTCGTAAAGGGTTACGTCGATGCAAGTTTTGACACTGATCCAGATGATTCAAAATCTCAATTTGGACACATATTTAAAGTGGGAGCAATTAGCTAGAGTAGCTCCGTGCAGAGCATTGTTGACATAGAAATTTTCAAAATACTTACGAATCTAAATGTGGCAGACCCGTTGACTAAACTTCTCTCACAAGCAAAACATGATCACACCTTAGTACTCTTTGGGTGTTAATCACATAGCGATGTGAACTATATTATTGACTCTAGTAAACCCTTTGGGTGTTGGTCACATGACAATGTGAACTATGGGTGTTAATCACATGGTGATGTGAACTATTGGTGTTAAATCACATGGCGATGTGAACTAGATTATTGACTCTAGTGCAAGTGGGAGACTGAAGGAAATATGCCCTAGAGGCAATAATAAAGTTATTATTTATTTCCTTATATCATGATAAATGTTTATTGTTCATGCTAGAATTGTATTATCCGGAAACATAATACTTGTGTGAATACATAAACAAACTAAATGTTACTAGTATGCCTCTACTTGACTAGCTCGTTAATCAAAGATGGTTATGTTTCCTAACCATAGACATGCGTTGTCATTTGATTAACGGGATCACATTATTAGGAGAATGATGTGATTGACATGACCCATTCCATTAGCTTAGCACCCGATCGTTTAGTATGTTGCTATTGCTTTCTTCATGACTTATACATGTTCCTATGACTATGAGATTATGCAACTCCCGTTTGCTGGAGGAACACTTTGTGTGCTACCAAACGTCACAACGTAACTGGGTGATTATAAAGGAGCTCTACAGGTGTCTCCAAAGGTACATGTTGGGTTGGCGTATTTCGAGATTAGGATTTGTCCCTCTGATTGTCGGAGAGGTATCTCTGGGCCCTCTCGGTAATGCACATCACATAAGCCTTGCAAGCATTGCAACTAATGAGTTAGTTGTGAGATGATGTATTATGAAACGAGTAAAGAGACTTGCCGGTAACGAGATTGAACTAGGTATTGAGATACCGACGATCGAATCTCGGGCAAGTAACATACCGATGACAAAGGGAACAAAGTATGTTGTTATGCGGTCTGACCGATAAAAGATCTTCGTAGAATATGTGGGAGCCAATATGAGCATCCAGGTTCCGCTATTGGTTATTGACCGGAGACATGTCTCGGTCATGTCTACATTGTTCTCGAACCCGTAGGGTCCGCACACTTAACGTTACGATGACAATTTCATTATGAGTTTATATATTTTGATGTACCGAAGTTAGTTCGGAGTCCCAAATGTGATCACGGACATGACGAGGAGTCTTGAAATGGTCGAGACATAAAGATTGATATATTGGAAGCCTATGTTTGGAAATCGGAAGTGTTCCGGGTGAAATCGACATTTTACTGGAGTACCGGGAGGTTACCGGAACCCCCCGGTAACCTAATGGGCCTTAATGGGCCTAGTGGAGGAAGAGGAGAGGAGGCCTAGGGGCTGCCGCGCTCCCCTCCCCCCCCCAAGTCCGAATTGGACAAGGAGGGGGGGCGGCACCCCCCCCCCTTTCCTTTCTTCCCTCTCTTCCTTCTTCCCCAAGTCCTAATCCAACTAGGGAAAGGGGGGGAGTCCTACTCCCGGTAGGAGTAGGACTCTTCCTGCGCGCCTCCTCCTAGGGCCGGCCGCACCCCCCTTGGCTCCTTTATATACGGGGGCAGGGGGCACCCCTAGACACACAAGTTGATCTCTAAGATCGTTCTCTTAGCCGTGTGCGGTGCCCCCTTCCACCATAGTCCTCGATAATATTGTAGTGGTGCTTAGGCGAAGTCCTGCGACAGTAGAACATCAAGATCGTCACCATGCCATCATGTTGACAGAACTCTTCCCCAACACTTTGCTGGATCGGAGTCCGGGGATCTTCATCGAGCTGAATTTGTGCTAGAACTCGGAGGTGCCGTAGTTTCGGTGCTTGATCGGTCGAGCCGTGAAGACGTACGACTACATCAACTGCGTTGTCATAATGCTTCCGCTGTCGGTCTATGAGGGTACGTAGACAACGCTCTCCCATCTCATTGCTATGCATCACCATGATCTTGCGTGTGCGTAGGATTTTTTTTGAAATTACTACGTTCCCCAACATCCTCGGGAGTGCTTTACATCATATAAGAGTTTGTCCAGGCTTGTCCTTTGCTACAAAAAGGATTGGGCCATCTTGCTGCACTTTATTTACTTTTGTTACTTGTTACTCGTTAAAATTTATCCTATCACAAAACTATCTGTTACCTATTATTTCAGTGCTTGCAGAGAATACCTTGCTGAAAACCGCTTATCATTCCCTTCTGCTCCTCGTTGGGTTCGACACTCTTACTTATCGAAAGGACTACGATAGATCCCCTATACTTGTGGGTCATCAAGACTCTTTTCTGGCGCTGTTGCCGGGGAGTGAAGCGCCTTTGGTAGGTGGAATTTGGTAAGGAAAAATTTATATAGTGTGCTGAAATTTACTGTCACTTGTTACTATGGAAAGTAAACCACTTAGGGGCTTGTTCGGGGTATCTTCACCCCGACCAGTAGAGCAAAGAGTTGCTCCTCAACCTACTGAACCTACTAAAAATGGAAATGTCCGCTTTGAAATTCCTTCAGGTATGTTAGAAAAACTGCTAGCTAATCCTTTTGCAGGAGATGGAACAATGCATCCTGATGAGGACCTAATATATGTGGATTATTTAAGCTTGCAGGTGTACCCGGAGATATTATTAAGAAGAAGGTCTTCCCTTTATCTTTGAAGGGAGATGTATTGACATGGTATAGGCTATGTGATGATACGGGGTCATGGAACTACAAACGATTGAAATTGGAATTTCATCAGAAGTTTTATCCTATGCATCTTGTTCATCGTGATCGCAATTATATATATAATTTCTGGCGTCGCGAAGGATAAAGCATCGCTTAAGCTTGGGGGAGGCTTAAATCAATGTTATATTCATGCCCCAATCAGGAGCTCTCAAGAGAAATGATTATTCAAAAAATTTATGCTCGGCTTTCTGATAGCAATCGCACCATGCTCGATACTTCTTGTGCTGGCTCTTTTATGATGAAGACTATTGAATTCAACTGGGATTTATTGGAAGGAATTAAACGCAACTCTGAAGATTGGGACCTCGACGAAGGTAAGGAGTCAGGTATGACACCTAAGTTTGATTGTGTTAAATCTTTTATGGATACCGATGTTTTCCATAAATTTAGCGCTAAATATGGACTTGACTCTGAAATAGTAGCTTCTTTTTGTGAATCTTTTGCTACTCATGTTGATCTCCCTAGGGAGAAGTGGTTTAAATATCATCCTCCCATAGAAGTAAAAGTAGTTGCACCTATTAAAGTTGAAGAAAAGACTGTCACTTATAATGATCCTATTGTTCCTACTGCTTATGTTGAGAAACCACCTTTTCCTGTTAGGATAAAAGATCATGCTAAAGCTTCAACTATGGTTTGTAAAAGCAATATTAGAACATATACACCTCCTGAGCAAGTTAAAGTTGAAACTAATATTGCTATTGTTAAAGATCTCTTGTCTGATAATATTGATGGGCATGTTATTTATTTCTGTGATGAAACTGCTAGAATTGCTAAACCTTGTGCTAAAGATAAACCTAGACCCGTGGTAGGCATGCCTGTTATTTTTGTTAATATAGGAGATCATTGTTATCATGGCTTATGTGATATGGGTTCCAGTGCTAGTGCAATACCTATTGACCTATATAGAGAAATTATGCATGATATTGCACCTGTTGAGTTAGAAGATATTGATGTCACAATTAAAATTGCCAATAGAGATACTATTTCACGAATGGGAATTGTTAGAGATGTTGAAGTCTTGTGTGGGAAAACTAAATATCCTGCTAATTTTCTTGTTCTTGGTTCCCCACAAGATAGCTTTTGTCCCATTATATTTGGTAGACCCTTCTTAAGCACTGTTAATGCTAAGATAGACTGCAACAAGGATGCTATTACTATTGGTTTAGGTGATATGTCTCACGAGTTCAACTTTTCTAAATTTCGTAGACAACACCGCGAAGAGGAATTGCCTAGTAAAGATGAAATTATTGGTCTTGCTTCTATTGCCGTGCCTCCTAGTGATCCTTTAGAACAATATTTACTAGACCATGAAAATGATATGTTTATGAATGAAAGAAGGGAAATAGATGAAGTATTCTTTAAACAGGAACCCATCCTAAAACACAATTTTCCTGTTGAAATCTTAGGGGATCCTCCTCCACCCAAGGGTGATCCCGTGTTTGAGCTTAAACTGTTACCTGATACTCTTAAATATGCTTATCTTGATGAAAAGAAAATACATCATGTTATTATTAGTGCTAACCTTTTAGATCATGAAGAAGAGAGATTATTGAAAACTCTAAGGAAGCACCGCGCTGCTATTGGATATACTCTTGATGATCTTAAGGGCATTAGTCCCACTCTATGTCAACACAAAATAAATTTGGAGAAAGATGCCAAACCAGTTCGTGATCACCAACGACGGCTGAATCCTAAGATGAATGAAGTGGTAAGAAAGGAAATACTAAAGCTCCTTGAGGCAGGTATAATTTATCCCGTTGCTGATAGTCAGTGGGTAAGTCCTGTCCATTGTGTCCCTAAAAAGGGAGGTATTACTGTCGTTCCTAATGATAAAGATGAATTGATTCCACAAAGAATTATTGCAGGTTATAGGATGGTAATTGATTTCCGCAAATTAAATAAGGCTACTAAAAAGATCATTACCCCTTACCTTTTATTGATCAAATGCTAGAAAGATTATCCAAACATACACATTTTTGCTTTCTAGATGGTTATTATGGTTTCTCTCAAATACCTGTGTCAGCTGATGATCAATCTAACACCACTTTTACTTGCCCTTTCGGTACTTTTGCTTATAGACGTATGCCTTTTGGTTTATGTAATGCACCTGCTACCTTCCAAAGATGCATGATGGCTATATTCTCTGACTTTTGTGAAAAGATTTGTGAGGTTTTCATGGATGATTTCTCCGTCTATGGATCCTCTTTTGATGATTTCTTAAGCAACCTTGATTGAGTTTTGCAGAGATGTGAAGAAACTAACCTTGTCTTGAATTGGGAGAAGTGCCACTTTATGGTTAATGAAGGTACTTTCTTGGGGCATAAATTTTTTGAAAGAGGTATTGAAGTTGAGCTAAGGTTGATGCTATTGAAAAGATGCCATGTCCCAAGGATATCAAATGTATAAGAAGTTTCCTTTGGTCATGCTGGCTTTTATAGGAGGTTCATTAAGGACTTCTCAAAAATTTCTCGGCCTCTGACTAATTTATTACAAAAAGATATACCTTTTGTTTTTATGATGATTGCGTAGAAGCATTTGAAATACTTAAGAAAGCATTGATCTCTGCACCTATTGTTCAGCCACCTGATTGGAATTTACCCTTTGAAATTATGTGTGATGCTAGTGATAATGTTGTAGGTGCTGTTCTGGGGCAAAGAGTTGGTAAGAAATTAAATGTTATTCAATATGCTAGTAAAACTCTAGACAATGCTCAAAGAAATTATGCTACTACTGAAAAGGAATTCTTAGCAGTTGTATTTGCTTGTGATAAGTTCAGACCTTATATTGTTGACTCTAAAGTAACTATTCACACTGATCATGCTGCTATTAAATATCTCATGGAAAAGAAATATGCTAAACCTAGACTTATTAGATGGGTTCTCTTGCTACAAGAATTTGATTTGGATATTATTGATAGGAAGGGTGCTGAGAACCCCATTGCAGAAAACTTGTCTAGGTTAGAACATGTGCTTGATGACCCACTACCTATTGATGATAGCTTTCCTAATGAACAATTAAATGTCATAAATGCTTCTCATACTGCTCCATGGTATGCTGATTATGTTAATTATATTTTTGTGAAATTTATACCACCTAGCTTTACATACCAGCAAAAGAAAAAGTTCTTCTATGATTTGAGACATTACTTTTGGGATGACCCACATCTTTATAAAGAAGGAGTAGATGGTGTTATTAGATGTTGTGTACCTGAGCATGAACAGGAATAGATCCTACGCAAGTGTCACTCCGAGGCTTATGGAGGACACCATGCTGGAGATAGAACTGCACACAAGGTATTGCAATCCAGTTTTTATTAGCCTACTCTCTTCAAGGATGCTCGTAAGTTTTTATTATCTTGTGATGAATGTAAAAGAATTGGTAATATTAGTAGACGTCAAGAAATGCCTATGAATTATTCACTTGTTATTGAACCATTTGATGTTTGGGGCTTTGATTATATGGGACCTTTTCCTGCCTCTAATGGTTACACACATATTCTAGTTGTTGTTGATTACGTTACTAAGTGGGTAGAAGCTATTCCAACTAGTAGTGCTGATCATAACACCTCTATTAAAATGCTTAAAGAAGTTATTTTTCTGAGGTTTGGAGTCCCTAGATATTTAATGACTGATGGTGGTTCACATTTTATTCATGGTGCTTTCCGTAAAATGCTTGCTAAATATGATGTTAATCATAGAATTGCATCTCCTTATCACCCTCAGTCTAGTGGTCAAGTAGAATTGAGCAACAGAGAACTCAAATTAATTTTGCAAAAGACTGTTAATAGATCTAGAAAGAATTGGTCCAAGAAACTTGATGATGCATTATGGGCCTATAGAACTGCATATAAAAATCCTATGGGTATGTCTCCGTATAAAATGGTTTATGGAAAAGCATGTCACTTACCTCTCGAACTAGAACATTAGGCTTATTGGGCTATTATAGAGCACAATTATGATTTCAAACTTGCCGGTGAGAAGAGGTTATTTTACATTAGCTCACTTGATGAATGGAGAACCCAAGCCTATGAGAATGCCAAATTATTTAAAGAAAAAGTTAAAAGATGGCATGACAAAAGGATACAAAAGCGTGAGTTTAATGTAGGTGATTATGTATTGCTATACAACTCTCGTTTAAGACTTTTTGTAGGAAAACTTCTCTCTAAATGGGAAGGTCCTTACGTTATCGAGGAGGTCTATCGTTTCGGTGCCATAAAAATCAACAACTTCGAAGGCACAAATCCGAGGGTGGTGAACGGTCAAAGAATTAAACATTATATCTCAGGTAATCCTATAAATGTTGAAACCAATGTTATTGAAACCGTAACCCCGAAGGAATACATAAGGGACACTTTCTGGAACGTTTCAGACTCCGAAAAGGAATAGGTATGTGGTACGGTAAGTAAACCAACTCCAAAACAGTTCTAATGGCAATTTTCCTCCGTTTTGGAATATTTAGAAAAATAGAAAAATAAGAAGCAGTCCGGGAAGGACACGAGGGCTCCACAAGGGTGGAGGGCACACCCTACCCCCCTGGGCGCGCCCCCTACCTCGTGGGCACCTCGTGTCCTCTTCGGACTCCGTTTTCTTGCACGATACGTATTTTGGTCGGTAAAGATTCATTATATAATTTCCCGGAGGTTTTGACTCCCGTATCACGCAAATATCTCTCGTCCTTGTTTCGAGCTGTTTTTCTGACAGATCTAGGTTGTCATGACGTCTTCAAGTGCCCCAAGGAAAAGTTTTTCGAGAAGGTCATCAAACCCTACCTCACGGAAGTGCTCCAACACCCTCAAACCATTGAGATGCGTGAGGGGGTGTTGCACATCCATGATGCTGAGGGACCAAGGAGGACCGGAAGCATGGAGACAAGGCTCGAGGCAATGGAGCAACAAGTTTTCGTGTGCCAGGAGATGGTGGAACGCGGACTCGACACCAACCATATGATGATCGCGGAGTTCACCAACAACCACAAGCTGGATGCCAAGAACATTGGGGAGACCATCTTCAAGCTTCACGAGAAGATCGAGCACCTCCAAGCCCAAATCTATGACCTACAAAACCAAAATTGTGAGTATGAATATAGATTCAAAAGGATGAGTTTGGCTGCAGATTTGAGGATTCAGGAGACTCGGTCATCCTTCTATGATGGCGAGCCTATGCCTTGGAATAAGGACGACAAGCCTACATCATCAACAACTCCACCCTCTCCACCAACAAAGAAGAATTGAGTATCGGGTATGGGCACTCCCCTTGGCAACTGCCAAGCTTGGGGGAGTGCCCCGGTATCGTATCACCATCACTTTTATCTTTACCATTTTTCTTAGTTCGATCCTTTTGATAATATCTTGATCTAGTAGAATAAAGTTTTAGTATGATCTAGTTGTGAGTTTTGCTTTATGATCCTTCTATGTAATCGAGTCCGTGAGCTACATATAATAAAGATTAGTGTTGAGTCAAGGGCTTGATTGTTTTGCCATGATCTTGATTGAATAAAAGAAAAGAGAAAGAATAAAAAGGAAATAAAAGAGATCATATGGATCTTATGGAGAGTAATGAGCTCACGTATAAAAAGTATGATGAATAAAAGTTGTTGAGAGTTGACAAACATAGTTTTGGTCATCGTTCCAATTAATAGGAAGTAATAAAGAAAGAGAGGTCTTCACATATAAATATACTATCTTGGACATCTATTATGATTGTGAGCACTCATTAAAATATGACATGCTAAAGGGTTGACGTTGGACAAGGAAGACAACGTAATGGGTTATGTTTTCGTACATCTGAGATAAATTATATTGTCATGGATCATCCAACATGATTGAGCTTGCCTTTCCCCCTCATGCTAATCAAATTTTGTGCACCAAGTAGAAATACTACTTGTGCTTCCAAACACCCTTAAACCATTTTTGCCATGAGAGTCCACCATACCTACTTATGGATTGAGAAAGATCCTCCAAGTAAGTTGTCATCGGTGCAAGCAATAAAAATTGCTCTCTAAATATGTATGACTTATTAGTGTGGGAGAAAATAAGCTTTATACGATCATGTGATATGGAAGAAATAAAAGCGACGAACTGCATAATAAAGGTCCATATCACAAGTGGCAATATAAAGTGACGTTCTTTCGCATTAAGATTTTGTGCATCCAACCATAAAAGCGCATGACAACCTCTGCTTCCCTCTACGAAGGGCCTATCTTTTAATTTTATCTCCTACCTTACACAAAAGTCATGGTGATCTTCACCCTTCCTTTTTAAATTTTATCTTTTGGCAAGCACATCATGTTGGAAAGATCCTGGTATATATGGCCAATTGGATGTGAGTTTTCATGAACTATTATTGTTGACATTACCCTTGAGGTAAAACGTTGGGAGACAAAACTATAAGCCCCTATCTTTCTCTGTGTCCGATTAAAACTCCATACCCACAAGTATTGTGTGAGTGTTAGCAATTGTGAAACACTATATGATAGTTGAGTATGTGGACTTGCTGAAAAGCTCTTATATTGACTCTTTCATATGTTATGATAAATTGCAATTGCTCCAATGACTGAGATTATAGTTTGTTAGTTTTCAATGAAGTTTATGATTCATACTTGAAATTGTGATTGAATTATTACTCTAGCATAAGAGATCATATGACAAGAATTATATAAGTTGCTTTTCTAAGAATGATCATGATGTCCTGATGTCCGTATTTTATTTTTTTATCGACACCTCTATCTCTAAACATGTGGACATATTTTTCGATCTTGACTTTCGCTTGAGGACAAGCGAGGTCTAAGCTTGGGGGAGTTGATACGTCCATTTTGCATCATGCTTTTATATCGATATTTATTGCATTATGGGCTGTTATTATACATTATGTCATAATACTTATGCCTATTCTCTCTTATTTTACAAGGTTTACATAAAGAGGGAGAATGCCGACAGCTGGGATTCTGGGCTAGAAAAGGAGCAAATGTTAGAGACCTATTCTGCACAGCTCCAGAAGTCATGAAACTTCACGGAAGTCATTTTCAGAATATATAATAAAAACTGAGTGCAATAAGTTCACCAGGGGGGCCACACCCTGCCCACGAGGGTGGGGGGCGCGCCCCCTACCTCGTGGTCCCCCTGGTGGCCCTCCGATGACCATCTTCTGCTATATGGAGTCTTTCGATGAGGAAAAAATGATAAGTCATCTTTCCGGACGAGACTCCGCCGCCATGAGGCGAAACCTTGGAGGAACCAATCTAGGGCTCCGGCAGAGCTGTTCTGCCGGGGAAACTTCCCTCCGGGAGGGGGAATCATCGCCATCATCATCACCAACGCTCCTCTCATCGGGAGAGGGAAATGTCCATCAACATCTTCACTAGCACCATCTCCTCTCAAAACCCTAGTTCATCTCTTATATCCAATTCTTGTCTCCAAGTCTGGGATTGGTACCTGTGGGTTGCTAGTAGTGTTAATTACTCCTTGTAGTTGATGCTAGTTGGTTTATTTGGTGGAAGATCATATGTTCAGATCCTATATGCATATTAATACCCCTCTGATTACGAACATGAATATGCTTTGTGAGTAGTTACATTTGTTCCCGAGGACATGGGAGAAGTCTTTCTATTAGTAGTCATGTGAATTTGGTATTTGTTCAATATTTTGATGAGATGTATGTTGTCTCTCCTCTAGTGGTGTTATGTGAACGTCGACTACATGACACTTCACCATTATTTGGGCCTAGAGGAAGGCATTGGTAAGTAATAAGTAGATTATGGGTTGCTAGAGTAACAGAAGCTTAAACCCTAGTTTATGCGTTGCTTTGTAAGGGGCTGATTTGGATCCATATGTTTCATGCTATGGTTAGGTTTACCTTAATACTTTTGTTGTAGTTGCGGATGCTTGCATAGAGGTTAATCATAAGTGGGATGGTCGTCCAAGTAAGGGCAGTACCCAAGCACCGGTCCACCCACATACCAAATTATCAAAGTACCGAACACGAATCATATGAACGTGATGAAAACTAGTTTGATGATATTCCCATGTGTCCTTGGGAGCGCTTTACATAATATAAGAGTTTGTCCAAGCTTGTCCTTTGCTACAAAAAGGATGGGGCCATCTTGCTGCACTTTATTTACTTTTGTTACTTGTTACTCGTTACAAATTATCCTATCACAAAACTATCTGTTACCTATTATTTCAGTGCTTGCAGAGAATACCTTGCTGAAAACCGCTTATCATTTCCTTCTGCTCCTCGTTGGGTTCGACACTCTTACTTATCGGAAGGACTACGATAGATCCCCTATACTTGTGGGTCATTAGTGTGGAGTATGTTGAGGTTGCTGCATGCTTGTGCCTTCATTCAACGTGGAATTGATAACTCTAGGAGTCTGAATGTCTGGTGCAGAATCCCAAACAGAACGTTTGTAGCATATTTCTCCTGTTGGACGGATCTAGAAATTGGAAAAAATCATAAATAAGTTGAAAGTTTCAGATATGCTACCATCGAGATCCAGACTGGATTGCTTACTCGGACATTAGAGTAATCCTCCATTTCTTTGGCTGGGTTGCTACACTGGAGGATCATACGACAGAAACATGAGAGCTCAAAGACATCAATCCTAGGAAGCATGCTGTGGGACATGCTGAAAATACTGAGGTCAATGTTGTAAAGGTAGAAAACCTACATAATTGCACATATTGGTTAAAGCAAAATGCATTTTTTATATCTACAAGATAAAGGTGAGGAATATAAAATTATTGACAGCAATCTAAGCTGAAGGATAATATGACACCCTTCTAAATGTGTCACTGCTCTGTTGTTCAAAATGTCATGTTTCAACTTGGACACAACTTTTAGCAAATCTTGTAAAACGTATTCACACCAATTGAAATCAGCAAATCTCTCTGGATTTGCAATAGTCGTCGAGTAATCAATGTCTGCAGCATCATGCTTGCTGGTTGAGGCCAGTAAGTGACCCATAACAAAAATAACAACTGCCATCTTAAAACTGTCTTTCTCAATAGTTGATGAAAATTTCTCAGAAAGATTACGACATAATACTTTCTCAGCGGCTTTGAGAATCTGATTCCCCTTTTCAGGCATTCCAAGGGCAGCACATACAATGTCTACAGATGTTTGGTTAGGTTGCTCGTGTAGTGCAATGTCCAGTGGACCACATGGTATGCCTAAAACCTTATGAACGTTAGCATCAGAAAACCTCAAACTTCTAACATGATCAAGAGCTATAGATCTGGTAATTATGTCAACTCTATTCATTACCCATTTGCTGAATTTAAGATTTATCCTTGGTAGTGGTCTGAGATTGAGAATGCCTCCCCATCCCATATCTTGAACAAGGAAAGTTTTGTACTCATCAAACTGAGATGTTACTGAAAGTACCTTCTACGTAGATGTTCGAGAGGTTGTGCTAGGAGTAGTTGAATAAATATTGAAGAAATCTGGGTCATACAGAGGGTATGGATCTTCATTGGGTGAATCCATGGTGTGTGAATCTGCAAAAAAATGTACATAAAATGATATGAACTCGTTAATGCATATGTGCTAGATAAAAAAGTTAAAACGAGCATAACAAATACATTGGTAGCAAGAGAAGGCTTACCAGAATGATAAGAGAACAAGAGGAAAAGCAGGAGATCAGGGGAGAGGGGGCAGAAGAAGAAGCAAAATGGAGACGATGCACAGGGATCTGCATGGGCTGCAGTAGCAATAAGTAAAAGAAAAATAATGGCATTCAATGAGGAGTAGGAAATGATAGCAACTTAAATGGCTGCAGCAGGATTTTTGTGTGTTGGAGTTATTCAAAATTTATTTATTTAGATTTGCTAAACTATAAAATCATAAGATGGGATTAGTAATGGATGTTTAAACAATAATGCTGGGATATGTACATAAAAAGGACAATATTTGGGCTAATAAGGTTTTATTATCTGAGGACTTTTACATATGCTCCTCTGTATGTCTGAACTGAAAATTTACAGAGGAGCTGCCAGAAATAACAAAGTAGGTCTAAAACATTACAATGATAAGCTATTCGCGATACTAATCGTAATACTTAGAGTTAAATCTATTACATGATAAGAACATAGCTACACTTTTTATGCTAGAATCATCAGTACAACAGCAAGAGTACCAACAACGAGGGCCAGAGTGTAGCACCCCGGATATGATTTTTCTAATATGTAATCTAACTCTTGCCGTTTCCAGCATTAAGTTATTTTATTTTCTCAGGTTCGGGTTTTTGTCTCCGTGTGTTGTTATCGTTGTCATGCATCTCATATCATATCATCATGTGCATTGCATTTGCATACATGTTCATCTCATGCATTCGAGCTTTTTCCCTATTGTCCGTTTTGCATTCCGGCGCTCCGTTCTCCTCCGGTGGTCATTTCTACCTTTCTTTCGTGTGTGGGGATTAAACATTTCCGGATTGGACCGAGACTTGCCAAGCGGCCTTGGTTTACTACCGGTAGACCGCCTGTCAAGTTTCATACAATTTGGACTTCGTTTGATGCTCCAACGGTTAACCGAGGGACCGAAAAGGCCTCGTGTGTGTTGCAGCCCAACACCCCTCCATTTTGGCCCAAAACCCACCAAAACCCTCTCCATCATCTAGAGTGTTCGATCACGATCGCGTGGCCAAAAACCGAACCTCATTTGGACACTCCTAGCTCCCTCTACGCCTATATAAAGTCACCCCCGAAAATCTCCTTCTCCTTCCCCCGTCCAAACCCTAGATCCATCTCCACCCGCCGCCGCCGGACAAAACCCGCCGGGCCGGACATTGTCTGACCCGCGCCGCCACCGCCACGTGTCGGATCCCGATTGGGTCGCGCCGCCGCCCCACTTCGCCGTTGCCGCCGGCCCGGGAGGCCCAGGAGGGGCCCCCGAGGCCCGTTGTCTCCAGCCGCCGCACGGGGCCATCTTCTCCGCGGCCGGCCGCCTCACTGGACGTCCCTGCGCCGCCCGCCGCCCTCACCGACGCGCGCCGCCCCGGCTACCGGTGCCCGCCACCTTGGCCGCCGCGCCCGCGCCGCCTCGCCTCTCCGGCGCCGCCACCCCGCCGCCTCGGCAAGCTCCGGCGAGCGCCGCCCGCCGCCTCCACCGCCCGCAGCTCCGACCTCGCCCGCCGCCGTCGTCATCTACAGTAATTCCGGCGGGATCCGCCGCCGCCTCGGGAAGCATGCCGGCCGGATCTGGATCTGAGATTCGTCTCGGGTTGACTTTTTGCCCGAAACCCTAATTATTTGGCTATGTTCATCGCATCGTAACTTTGCATCTGTAGCTCCATTTTGGAAATATAGCATATCAAAATGTTCGTCTCAGAGAGCACATCATTTGATCTCATTGCATCATTTTCATTTGAGTTCATCTTGATGCCCGAAATGCTGTTAGAAGAATGCTATTTGAGATAATTGTCAGATCTGCTGCTCCATTTAGATATTTGTCATTTTTGTCATGATTATTGTGTGCATGATATGCCCAGGAGTTCTACATGAGTTTTGTTATATGTTTTTCCATCTATCCAGAGGTGCAACCCATGTATTTTTGTGATGTGTGTGGTGACTAGCACAAGCTTGCAAAGTGGTGCTTTCGTTAATGCTGATTTCAGGGACTTAGCATTTCCACCAAGTCCTTGAGCTATTTATCTCAATATGTCATATGTTCATGTTGTTTCCTAGTGATCCGTGCCTCTTTTGAGGATGATCAGTAAGGATGTTTTGTTAATCTTGTAGTGCTCTATCCATCCATGTCTTTGTTTGCAATTATGGAGCACCCTAGCTTGAGTCAATTGAGCTCTACTTTTGTCATTTCGTGAATCTGGGCAGATTGTCTACTTGTTAGCGATTTTGCCGAGGATGTTATTGTTCTTGCCATGTCTAGCCTGTATTTTGTGTATTCTTGATGGGTGTATGCTTAGTTTGTCATGACTTGCTTTGTAGTGAGTGCATCGAGCTCGTAAACATGCCTACTTGATATCTGTTTCAGCATGCTCCAGTTTTCACTAAGTCTGAGAACTGATTACGTTTTTGCCATGTTCACATGCTTGCAAATGTATTTTCTGATCCGTTTTGGCTCAAGGTCACTAAGGGACTTTTGTTACGCTCTTTGAGTAGCTCCATGCCATGCTTTACTTTGCCATGTTCAGGTCCTGTAGCATATAGTTTTCATGCTCTAAAGTGGGCAACCTGATCTGAAATTCCAGACAAGTGTTGATTTCACTAAGTCTGAAATCTGTTTACCAAATGCATTTTTGCCATGCTTGTTTGAACCTGTTAATGGATGAATTGGTCATAGCTCAGTGCTAGTCTTTTGTTAAGCATCATGAATGGATCCCTGCCATGTATTTTGATGCCATGTTTGGGTGCTGTAGCATGTTCATCTTGTTGCATTTAGATGGCTACTTGCTGTAAATCGCAGAACGTGGTCATATTTGAATTTCTTGCCATTCCCAAACCGTAACTCCGATTCCGGCGTTCTTTATATCGTTTTCAAGCAATTTCATCTCATCTTTCCAGTGGCACACTTGGATTTACAAGTTGAGGCCAGGTTCATGCATTCCTTGTCAAATCTTGCATATGCATCGCATATCGCATCCCGCATAGCATACCATATTTGCATCATATTGTTTGAGCTTTGCACGTGGTTGATTGCATTACGTTTGCTTGTTTGTCTTGTTTGGGTAGAGCCGAGAGATGAGTTCGCTAACGAGGAGCCCATTGAGTTTGCTTTCGAGGATCCAGTCAACTCTGACAACTTTGCAGGCAAGATGATCATACCCTCGAAATCACTACTATCTTTGCTTTGCTAGATGCTCGCTCTTCTGCTATGCCTATGCTACGATGCCTAACACTTGCTTGTCATGCCTCCCAAATTGCCATGTCAAACCTCTAACCCACCATGTTCTAGCAAACCGTTGATTGGCTATGTTACCGCTTTGCTCAGCCCCTCTTATAGCGTTGCTAGTTGCAGGTGAAGATTGGAGACCGTTCCTTATTGGAACATTATTTACTTGTTGGGATATCATTATATTGCCTTGTTATCTTAATGCATCTATATACTTGGTAAAGGGTGGAAGGCTCGGCCCCTCGCCTAGTGTTTTGTTCCACTCTTGCCGCCCTAGTTTCCATCATATCGGTGTTATGTTCCCGGATTTTTGCGTTCCTTACGCGGTTGGGTGATAATGGGAACCCCTTGATAGTTTGCCTTGATTAAAGCTTTTCCAGCAATGCCCAACCTTGGTTTTACCATTTTCCACCTAGCCTCTTTTTCCCTTGGGTTTCCGGAGCCCGAGGGTCATCTTATTTTAAACCCCCCCGGGCCAGTGCTCCTCTGAGTGTTGGTCCACCTCGTCAGCCGCCGGTGGCCACCAGGGGCAACTCTGGGCTGGCCTACTGGAAGTTTAGACAATGTGAGTGTGCCCTGAGAACGAGATATGTGTAGCTCCTATCGGGATTTGTCGGCACATTCGGGCGGTGTTGCTGGATTGGTTTTAACTTGTCGGAGTGTCTTGTAGAACCAGGATACTGAGTCTGATCGGAATGTCTCGGGAGGAGGTCTATTCCTTCGTTGACCGTGAGAGCTTGTCATGGGCTAAGATGGGACTCCCCTGCAGGGATTTGAACTTTCGAAAGCCGTGCCCGCGGTTATGGGCAGATGGGAATTTGTTAATGTACGGTTGTAGACAACTTGAACCTTAACTTAATTAAAATGAATCAACAATATGAGTTACCGTGATGGTCTCTTCTCGGTGGAGTGCGGGAAGTGAACACGGTGTTGGAGTAATGCTTGCCGCAGGATGTTCTCTAGTTACTCGTTCGCGCTTTGCCTCCTCTTCCCGCTCCCTTTTGCGAACAGGATAGCCACCATTTATGCTAGTCGCTTGCTGTAGCTCCACATATTTACCTTGCCTTACCTATAAGCTTAAATAGTCTTGATCGCGAGGGTGCGAGATTGCTGAGTCCCTGTGGCTCACAGGTTACTTCCAAACCAGATGCAGGACCTGATGACTCCATTCCAGATGACACGCTTGAGCTCAAGTGGGAGTTCGACGAGGACTCACGCCGTTACTACATGTCTTTCCCTGATGATCAGTAGTGGTGCCCAGTTGGGGTGATCGGGACCGTGTCGCATGTTGGGTTATCTTTTATTTTGGCGTCGTAGTCGGGCCATGAGTGTCTGTTTGATGTAATGCTATTCATGTACTTTGATTGACGTGGCGAGTGTAAGCCAACTATGTATCTCCCCTTTTATTATCTATACTACATGGGATGTTGTGAAGATTGCCTAATTTGCGACATTGCTTTCAATGCGGTTATGCCTCTAAGTCGTGCCTCGACACGTGGGAGCTATAGCCGCATCGAGGGCGCTACAAGTTGGTAATCAGAGCCTTCCCCGACCTTAGGAGCCCCCATTGCTTGATCGTTATTAGCGGCCGTGTTGAGTCTAGAAAAATGTTTTGAGTCATTTAGGAATTATATATCGGAAAGTTTAGGAATTCTTTTTACTCCCCAGTCTCCTCATCGCTCTGGTAAGGCATCCTGACATAGAGTTTTGACTCTTCTCTTCTCAAATTACACACAAAAAAAATTTAGGATCACGCGGGTATCTTGGAATCGTTCCGATGGTTTTGTGAGGAGAACATTGTTCTTGGTGCCTCCTGTCTTTAGGGGTTGTGGCAATGTCCAGGGGAGTTGAGCTCCGAGGTGTTGTCGTCACAATTTTATCGTTGCAGTTCTGAAATACCTGAGTTTAGCTCGCTGACATCGAAAATCTCTTTTATGCAGTTCGTTGGTGAGATAACCTCGATGCCACCCAGTACTGGGGCGGGAGTTCGGGAGTATCGCCATAACTTGTATAACGGATGCTTTTCGAAGGTTGAGGTAGATGGTTTCCGAAGTTTTTCTCGGTTATGTGTTGAAGGATGGATACAGCTGGATGTAGGATTTGCTAGATTTGGGTGAGATATTATGCTTCCCCTATATCCTCAACACCTGATTGCATAACTAGAAAGGTTCGGGAGTTTCATAGGTGGGAATTCTTGTAGCTCTAGTTCTTCTTCCACGGATATTTGGTTTGAGATTGGGATTTCTTACCGAGTATTCGTTCTTGATCCGTACCTTGTTGATTTATTTCTCTACCTAAATTCTAAGTGGCTTCTCAATTTATGGATATGTGACCATTTCAAGTGGAATGCATTCGTTCTTATGTTCGGATGTGAAGACTGTATGTTGAAATTTCAACCCGTTTGATTCAGCTTCATTTTATCTGTCAATGTGCTAACGGTTGTCACCCTCTTCAGAATGGCTCCCGCTAAAAGCACCAATCAGAATCAGAATCAGGATCCGCCACCACCTCTTCCTCCTCCTCCGGAGTGATGGCCGCAACCAATGCAAACACACAGTTGATCATGAAAATTCTTCAAGAGCGCAATCAAGCGAACCAAGGCAACCAAGGCAACAATCAGAATCACTTTGCTACACTCAACCAGTTCCTTGCTAACGTGCCAAAGACTTTCAGCAATTGTGTTGAGGCAACTGATGCTGACGATTGGCTCGTGGATCTGTGCAAGCATTTCGAGTGCAGTAACGTCAGGCCTGAGGACTTCGTCAAGTTCGCTTCCTTCCAACTCAAAGACCAAGTTGCAGAATGGTTCCAGCAGTACAAGGATTCCAGAGGTGGCCGTGTGATTACTTGGGATGAATTCCGTCAAGACTTTAAAGCTCATCATATTCCTCAGAGCGTGGTTGAAAGCAAGCGTGAGGAATTCCGCAACCTGAAGCAAGGCTCTTTGTCTGTCTATGACTACAACAAGTTGTTTCAGAAGCTCGCCCGCTTTGCTAAGCAGGACGTCCCTGACGAGAAGAGCATGATATACCAGTTCAGGGGTGGTCTCAGAGAAGAAATCCAGCTAGCTCTTGTTCTCTTTGAGCCCTTGAGATACGATGAGTTCTACAACATGGCATTGAAGCAAGAGGCTGCTCAACTGAGGTGTGATGCTTCCAAGAAGCGAGTCACAGATGCTACTCCTTCTTCCTCTACTCAACTGGCCAAGCAGCAGAAGTATTGGCTTCCTCCTCCTCCGTTCCGTCAGCCGTATCAGCAGAAGAGCAAAGGTGGCAGTGGATCTTCCCACCCACCCAACCCTGGCTTTCAGAACAAGACTTCGTCTCAAGCTCCAAGATCGAGTGCTCCGTATCACCGTCCGCTTTCAGAGGTCACGTGCAACAAGTGCCAACAGAAGGGTCACTATGCCAACAAATGCTTCAATCAGAGGCGTCTCCCTCCTCCTCCTATGAGATCGGCAAGTACAGTTGTGGTCAAGCATAACCGCAAGTACGCCAAGGTTAACATGGTGAATGCAGCTCAGGCAGAGGACTCGTCAGATGTCATCATGGGTAACCTTCCTGTTAACGATGTTCCTGCAAAAGTTCTTTTTGACACTGGTGCATCGCATTGTTTCATCTCGAGACCTTTTGCATCTAAACATGGGTGGTATTCTCAAGTTATGCATAAACCGTTAGCAGTTGTCTCTCCGAGTAGTTGTTTGCTCGCTAACTACGAGGTTCCGGATATTTCTATCTCGATGGGTGATTTCAAGTTTCTGGCTTCTCCAATGATCCTTGGTAACTCGGATATTGATCTTATTCTCGGGATGGATTGGCTTTCTAAGCACAAGGCTCAGCTTGATTGTGCAGCCAGGCAGATTCAATTGACTCATTCGTCTGAGGATGTAATTGTCTTTGCCGCTCGGGATAATACAATCCGTCTGTTTTCTCTCAATGAGAAGGGTGAACTGGATGCTATCTCGCAAATTCCAGTCGTTTGCGAATATCAAGACGTCTTTCCAGAAGAGCTTCCAGGAATGCCTCCGCACCGGCCAGTTGAATTCGTCATTGATCTTGAGCCCGGCACGGAACCTGTGTGCAAGCATCCTTACAAGCTCGGACCTGAAGAGTTGAAGGAGCTGAAGAAGCAACTCGATATTCAAGAGAGAATGGGTCTCATCCGACCTAGTTCTTCTCCGTGGGGTTGTGGTGTTCTTTTTGTGAAGAAGAAGGATGGAACGGACCGACTTTGTGTTGACTACCGTCCATTGAACAAGAAGACCATCAAGAACAAATACCCACTTCCCAACATCAACGAGCTGTTCGAACAACTCAAAGGTGCCCAAGTATTCTCCAAGCTTGATCTCCGTATGGGTTATCATCAGATTCGAATCCGTGAGCAAGATATTCCCAAGACGGCTTTCAGGACAAGCTTTGGTTCATATGAATACACTGTCATGTCTTTTGGCCTCGTCAACGCTCCTCCGACTTTCTCTCGCATGATGAACTTCATCTTCAACGCCTACACCAATGACTTCGTTTTGGTCTATCTCGACGACATTCTGGTCTTTTCGAAGAACAAGGAAGATCATGCCAAGCACTTGTGTTCGGTACTCGATAAGCTCAGGGAACACAAGTTCTACGCCAAGTTCTCCAAGTGCGAATTTTGTCTCGATGAGGTTCTTTATCTTGGTCATATCATCTCTGCCAAGGGCATTGCGGTGAATCATGAGAAGGTGTCTGCAATTGTGAATTGGGAACCACCTCAGAACGTGAAGCAACTCCGTAGCTTCCTCGGTCTCGCAAGCTACTGTCGAAGATTCATTGAAAACTTTTCTAAGATCACGAAGCTTCTCTCAAATCTTATCCAAAAGCACGTCAAGTACGTTTGGTCTCCGGAGTGTGACATTGCTTTCAACACTTTGAAAGAGAAATTGGTCACTGCTCCAGTTCTGACTCCTCCTGATGAATCCAAACCATACGAGGTCTTTTGCGATGCCTCTCTCCAAGGTCTTGGCGTAGTGTTGATGCAAGAGAAGAAAGTGGTGGCTTATACCTCTCGCCAATTGAATCCCAATGAGAAGAACTACCCCACTCATGATCTCGAGTTGGCGGCAGTTGTGCATGCTCTTTTGACTTGGAGACATCTCTTATTGGGAAGAAAAGTGGACATCTTCACTGACCACAAGAGTCTCAAGTAAATCTTCACTCAGCCTAATCTCAACCTCAGGCAAACTCGATGGGTCGAAATGATTCAAGAGTATAATCCGAGTATCGAGTATACTCCAGGCAAGGCCAATGTGATTGCTGACGCTTTGAGCAGGAAGGCTTACTGCAACAGTCTGATTCTCAAGCCTTATCAACCCGAGCTTTGTGAAGCTTTCCGCAAACTTAATCTGCAAGTTGTTCCTCAAGGTTTCCTCGCCAACCTTCAAGTCTCTCCTACCTTGGAAGACCAGATTCGCCAAGCTCAGCTTCTTGATGCTATGGTAAAAAGGTGAAGATTGGGATTGCCAAGAGTCAACCCAAGTACAAGTGCTACCGCCTTGATGACAAGGATACTCTCTTCTTCGAGGATCGTATTGTTGTGCCCAAAGGTGACCTTCGTAAAGTAATCATGAACGAGGCTCACAATTCTCTCCTCTCCATCCACCCTGGGAGCACGAAGATGTATCAGGACCTCAAGCAGGCTTATTGGTGGACTCGAATGAAGCGCGAGATTGCTCAATTCGTGAATGAGTGTGATGTGTGCAGAAGAGTGAAGGCAGAACACCAAAGGCCAGCTGGTCTACTCCAACCTCTTGCCATTCCAGAATGGAAGTTTGACCACATTGAGATGGACTTCGTGACTGGGTTTCCAAAGTCCAAGTGTGGCAATGATGCTATATTCGTGGTCATCGACAAACTCACTAAAGTGGCTCACTTTCTGCCTATCAAAGAGTCAATCACTGCAGCTCAATTGGAGGAGCTCTATACCTCTTGGATTGTCTCTCTACACGGTATTCCACAGGTGATCTCTTCAGACCGTGGCAGCATCTTTACCTCCAAGTTTTGGGATTCTTTTCAGAAGGCCATGGGCACCAACATCCGCTTCAGCACAGCTTTCCATCCTCAAACTAGCGGTCAAGTCGAGCATGTCAACCAGATTCTTGAAGATATGCTCAGGGCTTGTGTGATCTCCTTTGGCATGAAGTGGGAGGATTGTCTTCCTTATGCTGAATTCTCCTACAACAACAGTTTTCAAGCAAGTTCGGGCAAGGCCCCATTTGAAATTTTGTATGGCAGGAAGTGCCGTACCCCTCTCAACTAGTCTGAAACCGGCGAACGTCAACTTCTGAGAAATGACTTAATCACAGAGGCAGAGGAAATGTGCAAAGTCATTCGACATAACCTCAAAGCAGCCCAATCTCGCCAGAAGAGCTACTATGATAGTAAGCACCGTGATTTGGCTTTCGAGATCGGAGATCATGTTTACCTCCGTGTCTCTCCTATGAAAGGTACTCGTCGCTTCGGTATCAAAGGGAAGCTTGCCCCTAGATACGTGGGACCTTTCAAGATTGTCAGCAAGAGAGGCGATCTTGCCTATCAACTCGAGCTTCCTTCAAACTTTGCAAATGTGCATGACGTGGTCCATGTCTCTCAGCTTCAAAAGTGCTTCAAGACTCCCGACCGCACTTTCAACTTCGAGGACATTGAGCTCCAAGAAGATCTATCTTATCGTGAGCACCCCGTTGCTATTCTTGAAGAGACTGAACGCAAGACTCGCAATAAGTCAATCAAATTCCTCAAAGTCAAGTGGTCACACCATTCTGACCGTGAGGCTACCTGGGAATGCGAGGATCACCTCCGTTCTGAATACCCGGCGTTCTTTCAGTCCTAGATCTCGTGACGAGATCCTTTAGTAGTGGTGGAGTGTTGTAACACCCCGGATATGATTTTCCTAATATGTAATCCAACTCTTGCCGTTTCCGGCGTTAAGTTATTTTATTTTCTCGGGTTCGGGGTTTTTGTCTCCTTGTGTTGTTATCGTTGCCATGCATCTCATATCATATCATCATGTGCATTGCATTTGCATACATGTTCATCTCATGCATTCGAACTTTTTCCCCGTTGTCCGTTCTGCATTCCGGCGCTCCGTTCTCCTTCGGTGGTCATTTCTACCTTTCTTTCGTGTGTGGGGATTAAACATTTCCGGATTGGACCGAGACTTGCCAAGCGGCCTTGGTTTACTACCGCTAGACCGCCTGTCAAGTTTCGTACCATTTGGACTTCGTTTGATGCTCCAATGGTTAACCGAGGGACCGAAAAGGCATCGTGTGTGTTGCAGTCCAACACCCCTCCATTTTGGCCCAAAACCCACCAAAACCCTCTCCATCATCTAGAGCGTTCGATCACGATCGCGTGGCCAAAAACCGCACCTCATTTGGACACTCCTAGCTCCCTCTATGCCTATATAAAGTCACCCCCGAAAATCTCCTTCTCCTTCCCCCGTCCAAACCCTAGATCCATCTCCACCCGCCGCCGCCGGATAAAACCCGCCGGGCCGGACATTGCCGACCCGCGCCGCCACCGCCACGTGTCGGATCCCGATTGGGTCGCACTGCCGCCCCACTTCGCCATTGCCGCCGGCCCGGGAGGCCCAGGAGGGGCCCCCGAGGCCCGTTGTCTCCCGCCGCCGCCCGAGGCCATCTTCCCCACGGCCGGCCGCCTCACCGGACGTCCCTCCGCCGCCCGCCGCCCTCACCGGCGCATTCCGCCCCAGCTACCGGTGCCCACCGCCTTGGCCGCCGCGCCCGCGCCGCCTCACCTCTCCGGCGCCGCCACCCCACCGCCTCGGCAAGCTCTGGCGAGCGCCGCCCGCCGCCTCCACCGCCCGCAGCTCCGACCTCGCCCGCCGCCGCCGTCGTCTACAGTAATTCCGGCGGGATCCGCTGCCGCCTCAGGAAGCGTGCCGGCCAGATCTGGATCTGAGATTCGTCTCGGGTTGACTTTTTGCCCGAAACCCTAATTATTTGGTTATGTTCATCGCATCGTAACTTTGCATCTGTAGCTCCGTTTTGAACATATAGCATATCAAAATGTTCGTCTCAGAGAGCACATCATTTCATCTCATTGCATCATTTTCATTTGAGTTCATCTTGATGCCCGAAATGCTGTTAGAAGTATGCTATTTGAGATAATTGTCAGATCTGCTGCTCTATCCATCCATGTCTTTGTTTGCAATTATGGAGCACCCTAGCTTGAGTCAATCGAGCTCTACTTTTGTCATTTCGTGAATCTGGGCAGTTTGTCTACTTGTTAGCGATTTTGCCGAGGATGTTGTAGTTGATCCGTGCATGCTATGTTATTGTTCTTGCCATGTCTAGCTTGTATTTTGTGTATTCTTGATGGGTGTATGCTTAGTTTGTCATGACTTGCTCTGTAGTGAGTGCATCAAGCTCGTAAACATGCCTACTTGATATCTGTTTCAGCATGCTCCAGTTTTCACTAAGTCTGAGAACTGATTATGTTTTTGCCATGTTCACATGCTTGCAAATGTATTTTCTGATCCGTTTTGGCTCAAGGTCACTAAGGGACTTTTGTTAAGCTCTTTGAGTAGCTCCATGCCATGCTTTACTTTGCCATGTTCAGGTCCTGTAGCATATATTTTGCATGCTCCAAAGTGGGCTACCTGATCTGAAATTCCAGACAAGTGTTGATTTCACTAAGTCTGAAATCTGTTTACCAAATGCATTTTTGCCATGCTTGTTTGAACCTGTTAATGGATGAATTGGCCATAGATCAGTGCTAGTCTTTTGTTAAGAATCATGAATGGATCCCTTCCATATATTTTGATGCCATGTTTGGGTGCTGTAGCATGTTCATCTTGTTGCATTTAGATGGCTACTTGCTGTAAATCGCAGAACGTGGTCATATTTGAATTGCTTGCCATTCCCAAACCGTAACTCCGATTCCGGCGTTCTTTATATCGTTTTCAAGCGATTTCATCTCATCTTTCTAGTGGAACACTTGGATTTCCATGTTGAGGCCAGGTTCATGCATTCCTTGTCAAATCTTGCATATGCATCGCATATCGCATCCCGCATAGCATACCATCTTTGCATCATATTGTTTGAGCTTTGCACGTGGTTGAGTTTGCTTTCGAGGATCCAGTCAACTCTGACAAATTTGCAGGCAAGATGATCATACCCTCGAAATCACTACTATCTTTGCTTTGCTAGATGCTCGCTCTTTTGCTATGCCTATGCTACAATGCCTACCACTTGCTTATCATGCCTCCCAAATTGCCATGTCAAACCTCTAACCCACCATGTTCTAGCAAACCGTTGATTGGCTATGTTACCGCTTTGCTCAGCCCCTCTTATAGCATTGCTAGTTGCAGGTGAAGATTGGAGACCGTTCCTTATTGGAACCTTATTTACTTGTTGGGATATCATTATATTGCCTTGTTATCTTAATGCATCTATATACTTGGTAAAGGGTGGAAGGCTCGGCCCCTCGCCTAGTGTTTTGTTCCACTCTTGCCGCCCTAGTTTCCATCATATCGGTGTTATGTTCCCAGATTTTTGCGTTCCTTACGCGGTTGGGTGATAATGGGAACCCCTTGATAGTTCGCCTTGATTAAAGCTTTTCCAGCAATGCCCAACCTTGGTTTTACCATTTGCCACCTAGCCTCTTTTTCCCTTGGGTTTCCGGAGCCCGAGGGTCATCTTATTTTAAACCCCCCCGGGCCAGTGCTCCTCTGAGTGTTGGTCCACCTCGTCAGCCGCCGGTGGCCACCAGGGGCAACTCTGGGCTGGCTTACTGGAAGTTTAGACAATCTGAGTGTGCCCTGAGAACGAGATATGTGCAGCTCCTATCGGGATTTGTCGGCACATTCGGGCGGTGTTGCTGGATTGGTTTTAACTTGTCGGAGTGTCTTGTAGAACCGGGATACCGAGTCTGATCGGAATGTCTCGGGAGGAGGTCTATTCCTTCGATGACCGTGAGAGCTTGTCATGGGCTAAGTTGGGACTCCCCTGCAGGGATTTGAACTTTCGAAAGCCGTGCCCGCGGTTATGGGCAGATGGGAATTTGTTAATGTCCGGTTGTAGACAACTTGAACCTTAACTTAATTAAAATGAATCAACAGTGTGAGTTACCGTGATGGTCTCTTCTCGGCGGAGTCCGGGAAGTGAACACGGTGTTGGAGTAATGCTTGCCGCAGGATGTTCTCTAGTTACTCGTTCGCGCTTTGCCTCCTCTTCTCGCTCCCTTTTGCGAACAGGATAGCCACCATTTATGCTAGTCGCTTGCTGCAGCTCCACATATTTACCTTGCCTTACCTATAAGCTTAAATAGTCTTGATCGCGAGGGTGCGAGATTGCTGAGTCCCTGTGGCTCACAGGTTACTTTCAAACCAGATGCAGGACCTGATGACTCCATTCCAGATGACGCGCTTGAGCTCAAGTGGGAGTTCGACGAGGACTCACGTCGTTACTACGTGTCTTTCACTGATGATCAGTAGTGGTGCCCAGTTGGGGTGATCGGGACTGTGTCGCATGTTGGGTTATCTTTTTTTTTTGGCGCCATAGTCGGGCCATGAGTGTCTGTTTCATGTAAAGCTATTCATGTACTTTGATTAACGTGGCGAGTGTAAGCCAACTATGTATCTCCCCTTTTATTATCTATACTACATGGGATGTTGTGAAGATTGCCTAACTTGCGACATTGCTTTCAATGCGGTTATGCCTCTAAGTCGTGCCTCGACACGTGGGAGCTATAGCCGCATCAAGGGCGTTACACAGAGCAATCTTCACGTCGAACTGAATCTCACGAAGGACGAGGATGGATGCATCCGGGGGCGCTAGAACTGCGGGTTGAAAAACATGGGACCAACACGCACGTAGGTAATCGATGTACTTGTTCTCCCATTTCCAGAGGCTGCAACGACGGGACTGGAAAAAATAACTATGAGAGATGATTTCTAGCATCTGAATCAAGGTGTGTGGAGGAATACTTACATCACAATACTGTCACTTGTAGGAATGGTGACCAGGATTGAGAGGGGTCTCGGAGATGAACCATTGGATAACACCCAAGTTGCATCTAGGGCACCGGATGAGGGGGAGAGGTGCGATGTCTTCTGGTGCAGCGACTCCGACTAGAGGAGCTGAGGAAGAAGAAGATGCCATGGTCGGAGCTAAAAGCAAGGGACAGATCAAAGGAATGCAGATCCAAAAAGAGGAATGGGGATGGATGAGTACGCGAACAGTGGAGTGGATGGAGGGGGGAGGGTGACGGGCGAGGAGGGGCGGCGGATCTGGCGCAACAGTAAACGGGAATGGGAGCGGGTAGTTGCAGCGACCACATTGATTGAGCAGGGGTAATGTCGACTGTGGTATTTGTACGTACCAATGGCTCGGGAATACATCGCTGGCAAAAAGGTTTATACGGGAAGCGGGCATAGGGGGGTATGAATAACCGACGGCGATTGTTGCGGCATGAACGGTGGGATACCAGGTGGGGGCATCAGCAGGTTCTTCATGGTATTTTCGCATATGCATGACACTAGTAGAAGTTACTCCCCACTATAACCAGCCTAAGTGTGCAACACAATGGTTTATGTCCTAAGGCTATTGTGGCTAATCGAGTGGCCTAGGGAACCGTCAAAGGAGACAATCGAATCTAGAGAGTTTTGACCAATTACAACTAGTACAGCCACTCGCTGGCCAGAAGCAAAAACCTGAAAGGGACAACGTGATTGAGATCAAAGAGAGAAAGTGACGACCTAGAGGAGACGGACTTGGATTCATCAAACAAACAACGACTCGGAGGGTGACGTGGGCGTGGACTCGGGCCGTGCTGGAATCACCTCGCCTCTGCGCCATGGCTCATCTCGCGCTGCCTCGAGCCACAACTACTCGGCCTCGTTCTGAGTCGCCCTCGCGGCCCATGCCTCCGTGGCCTCACCTGCACCCGCGCCTCAAGTCGGCCCTACCTCGCGGCCATCTCCGCCGTGGCCTTGAGCCGCCATCTCTGCCCTGACCCGCGCTGCCGCACCTTAAGCCGCCCGGCCTCGTGGCCATTTCCGTGGTGGTTTCAAGCCGGCCCCACCTCCAAGCGCCTCTGCGACCGCGCCTCTTGTCCGAGCCGCCGCGGTTTCTGCTGCTTCAAACCCGTCGGCATATACTCCTATCTCCGAGCTGCCATCACCGGCCCGTTACGACGGCTGCCTCGATTCAAACCGCCATCACGACGTCACCTTGCCTTGAGAAAATGCCGCCTGCCTTGGTTTCTGCCTCTGACGAGTCACAGAAATCCTCGATCATCTCCACACTGAACCGCGCCTGGCCTTGCCTTTAAACCGCAATCGCCACTGCCCCGTCCAAGTGGCCGCATCCGCTGGTATGTGCCGCTGGTTTGAACCAGGCATGTTACCATGAATCACCGCCACCAGATCGCCTGTTGTTTCTGAGTCGCTGCTCGAGCACTGGCGCCACCAAGAGCCGCCCAAAACAGTCGACGTTGTTGCCGTGGCCAACTTCGCCGACCACGTTGCCGGCTTTCCTCACTGTCTTCGCCTTTGTTACCGCCGAGTTGGGCCGCTGGCCTCCGCCGGTTCGCTTGGCCACTGCGGTCTGTGTCCGCTAAGATCACCATGCTGTCGTGCTCACCTCCAAGTCGCCGACCTCACATTTTCTTGGATCGCCAGCCTATTCAAGCCACTGGCCACCTAAGCCCTCACTCTGCGTCGCTGCCTTTGTTCCGTTCTGACAAGATATCCAGTTAAGAGAGACAGGTTGATTCAACCCACTCGTAGTGCAGTACGTCTATGGTGTAGAGCCACTGTTTTTTTTTTGAAACAAGGCAAAAGACTTGCCATTTTCATTGAATAATAAGAAGGTTTTAGAGTCGAGGCCAGCGGCCGAGTTACAATCCTCACTCTTGCGGCATTACATTACACAAATATTTTGCCCCGGCACGGCACCACCCACTGGAATTGCGTTGTTACGGAACACACGTGCATTTCGCTCTTTCCATATTTCCCAAGAAGTCAGTAGCATGATGGAAGTCAGCGCCCTTCGTGGTCGTGAGGTCCCAGAAGCATTGGCGCGCCACCACTCTTTGACCGAAGTCAAACCCCCCCAGTTCGCTGGGTGTACATCTTGTAAACCGAGCCAAGATTTAATCATTCCCCACACACGGATGGTGTAGCGGCATTGGAAAAGAAGGTGTGCCGTCGATTCCGGAGTTTGCTTGCAAAGAGGACAAAGATTACAATTTGGCCAACCCCTTCGCTGAAGCCTGTCAGCCGTCCAAACTCTGTTGTTGATGACCAACCAAGCAAAAAAATTGCATTTGGGAGGAGCCCAGTTCTGCCACACTAACAGAGGCATGTCCGTGTCCACTAGCCCAAGGAATTGTGTATTATAAGCCGACGCCGCTGAATATTGGCCATCATTGGTGAGCTTCCACGTAATTGAATCGGTCTCCTCCGGGTTGAGATTGACCAGCGAGAGCTTTCCCCAAAGGTTGATGAACTCAGATATGTGGCTAACAGTGAGGTTCCCACCAATATCCACCTTAGAAACCCAGAAGTTATTGTGCAAGGCCTTCTTCACAGAGCAGTTTTTTCTTGTAGAAAGTTCAAAGATCTTGGGCGCGATATCCTTGGGTCTCGTACCATCCAGCCAGGAAGAATCCCAAAATGATGCTCGACGACCGTCTCCAACAACAACCTTTGTGGCGGAGGCGAAAATATCTTTGTCCTTTTGTACACAAGGGTTTCCCAAGTTGACCCAAGGTTTGGCCGGATCCGTCCAAGCAGCCCACAGCCAACGAATTCGGAGGGCCGCTGCAAATTTTTTCAGATTTAGAATGCCCAACCCACCATGCACTTTTGATTTGCACACCTGGTCCCAGTTGATCTTGCATTTGCCACCTGTGACCTTGTCACAACCTGCCCAAAGATAGGCACGCCTAAGGGAGTCGATCTTCTTGATAACCTGAGCAGGTAGGTCTAGCGCCGTCAAGTAGTAAATGGCAATTGCCGTGATGACCGACTTGACCAACACAGCCCGTCCCGGCTACGCAACATGCTTGCCCATCCAAGGGGTAAGTTGAGCAGCAATCTTATCTTCGAGAGGCTGAAAATGGATTGTTTTGAGCCTCTTGGTTGACAACGGTAGCCCAAGATATTTCATTGGGAAGGAGGTGCGGTTGGAGGGGAAGGAGCTGAGTATATCATCAAGATCCAAGGAGTCACATCGAATGGGGGCAACAAGACTTTTAGAGCAGTTCGTTGTTAGCCCCGTCACTTCCCCAAACTGTGCAAGCGTATCCGCAAAAAACTTGACCTCGGTTTTGATGGGCGCAAGGAAAACCGCCGCGTCATCCGCGTAGAGGGAGGCTCGGATAGGCATGGCATTGCCACCAAGAGGGTGCAGCTTTCCTTGAGCAGTGACTTTCTTGAGAATGTGATGTAGTGAGTCTATGGCCAGCACAAAAAGGAGTGAGGATAAAGGATCTCCTTGTCTCAAACCCTTCCCAAGCTTGATAGGAGTGCCAGGAACCCCATTGAGCAGAACTCGCGACGAAGCCGAGGAAAGGAGAGTTGAGATCCATCCTCGAAAGCGTGGAGGAAAACCAAGGTGCTGAAGAAGGTCAAGAAGATAGTCCCAACGAATAGAGTCGAAGGCTTTCTTGATATCTAGCTTGAAGAGCAGTGCCGGGGTTTTCTTGCGGTGGAAACGTCTCGCAAGATTGCGCACATACTATCGTGGATACATCTCCGTTTGATGAACGCACTCTGGGCCTGGGAGACCAAGTCATTCATGTGGGGGGCTAACCGGTTGGACATCACGTTTGCAATAATCTTCGCAATAGCATGAATAAGACTTGGTCACCTAGAATCCGCTGTTTTGTGGAGCCGCTGTTTTGTCCTCCGCTTGACCGAGTCACCTAGAATCCGCTGTCAGCCACTTCTCCAAGTCGAAAAATCCAGCCGAGGCCCGGTCAATGGTACCCCTGTGAGTAGCTGGTAGTCCGCGCTGGGGCGCTGGTGTTGGCCATCATCGTCATCATTTGTTGTATCAACAGACCCGCATTCCAGGTCGTCGCTCGGTCCACATCCCACCGTCCGACCCGCAGGTGTTTCATTTTGTTCTCATAAAGAGCCACGAAAGGGACAAACAACAAGTGATCCCATCAAATATTCACGTGGAGCAAGGAAAATTTGCTTGCTGTTGTTCAGACACGGGCATCAAGGAATCTGACTGAAATCCATCCAGCTGATATAGCAGTAGCACCGTTGTCACATCTCTGGAGCTACAGCCCCGCCACGCACGTGAAGGACCAAGCACCAGCATCTACACGAGAATTGAAAGCTACTCCCTCCTCCGTTTCATAATATAGTGCCTATAGATTTTTCCAAAAGTCAAACATTACAAAGTTTGACCATATTTATAGAGAAAAATAAGTACATTTAAAATACCAAATGCACATCATTGGATACATCATGAGTTATATTTTCAGAATGTGCATGTTTGGTATTGAAGATGTATACAGTTTTCTCTATAAACTTGGTCAAAGTTGGCAAAGTTTTCTCTATAAAGTTGGCAAAGTTTTCTCTATACATTACAAAGTTGGCAATGTAGGAGGGAGTAATACTCTACTTACTCCTACATGGGAAGGACAAAGATGTATGCACCAAAGACTCCTGACGACAATTATTCATTACAAATGTGGCGTCATACCACGGATACCAGCCAACATGATTCTACACTAGCGTTCGTCCGTGCCATGCTGCCCAATGGGCGCGTACAGGCCACCGTCCCTGTGGTCTAGTCTACATTAACTCGTCAGGACTGCACCCGCTCGCGCGAATTGCCCAAGGGTATGCACAGGCCGCTGTCCCCATAGTCCGGTCTACATCAACATGCAGCCGACTCGCTCGTCCGCGCCGGCTTACAACGCCACGGGCGACTGACCCGTCCGCGCCGGCTTACAACCTCGCGGCCGACCCGCTCGTCTGTGCCGGCTTACAATGCCACAGCCGGCTCTTTCTTATAGTTATTTTTCACTGGTTGAGACGCCCGAGGAAAATTCCAAGTGCAATCCACTTTATCTACCTTTTGAGTACATACTAAGTCATTTGAGAACAATTACTCTCGCCTGTGATATCGTTTGTGCAGAATAATTCTTCATTGCAAAGGTGGATTCACATCGCGTTATCAAATCCCAAGGATATACATCTTATGCTATGGCCAAGAATGAATAATCTCAAGCCAACTTCTTGAGTTGAAGACTCAGAGGCTACACAGACACGACTCAGCAAATCTTGCCAGTTTCAACAAATTCAAGAACCCCGGGTCATTGGAGGGAAGATAACCCGGTCCCAGAGGCTACTGCCAAATTGATGAAAATTTAAGGGCCGTCCGAAAATTTTCGGCTTAAAAACAAGGATTTCGGTTTAAAATCCGTCTCAAGGGAAATCTATCTCTCACAAAGCTTTGAGCTCTCAATATCCGGTTCAACATCCGGTTCAGGAGGAGGACATCTCTCGCAAGTTTGAGTTCTCAGTAAAACATAAGGTCACTTGGGGGCTTCCCGATTAATGAGCAGAGCCTTGAATACCCTATTGATCAGGCTTACATGCCTTGTTAGAAATCACTTGGGGGCTTCTTGCCCAATTAAAGGTTACCAAAGAGAACTTGCTGCAGGGCGCAGTTCAAACATAGGTATCCTGCCTTGCAGGCTTATTATTGGTCACTTGGGGGCTTCTTGCTCAATGAGTATAGCTATACTTACCCTCTTGATCGGCTTATATGACAGATGTAAACACCAAATTCCAGGTTATCATGCCTGATGTCCTTGTTATTCTGCCCAGGTAATCCTAAAATGACCTGTCGTACTCTTGACAGTCAATCTTGTAATAAAGACCCGGAACTTGTCAAGGTTAAAACGGTGGTTTGCAATGTGAAGGTCGTCTTACAGGCTTGAGTGAAGGATTAACTCAGTGGTTGTGCGGCCCATGAAAGCACTTGAGTTTTAGGCTTGGTGGCCTATGAAAGCCTTGGTTTTCTGATTTGTTGTTTTCTTTGAACATTTTTGGATTCATATCCTCGATCCATATTAACATATTGTTTAAAACAATTCAGGCCATGTAGCCTTAATTTTTATGACTCATACTTGAGAGTTGTGACGCCCGGATAATTAAGCTACAGTAAACCCCCGTTAATCGTGTCATGTCATCACATTATTGTAGCTAATCCTCACTTGATCCAAATCACTGTTCAAAATTCAAATTCAAATTTAAAGTCAAAAATTCAAAATTGTCAAACATGGAAACTAAAATGTTCAAAGTATGGAAAATGATCCCTCGATATTTTTCATGTTGAAACCACATTTTTATAAAGTTTTTAAATGCTCCTAGATGAATTAAACAGGGGCTAAAACAATTATTAAATACTTTTAAATAATAAACAAATGTAGAACTATTTTATTTAGTGCCAAATTAATTATGACAACGGCCTAACTAATAATGCTAATTTAGGGACTGAGTTGATATATTATAAAACTAAATATAAAGTAAAACAAAAAGAAACAGAAAAATAGATAAACAGAAATAAACAGAAAATGAAATGAAAAGAAACAAGCCCCCCCCCACGCTGGGCCAAACGGCCCAGCTGGCCGCCGCACTGGACAGCCCACCAGGCCCAGCCGGGCCTCCTTAACCCCCCACTCCCGGAGAGCAAACCCTAACCCATAACCACACCCCCCACTCCCCACGTCTCTCCCTTTCCCCTCGATCCAGATCGGATCGGGGCTGGCCCTGTGGCCGTCGCCTGGAGTCGCCTCGCCGGCCCCGCCCTCGTCCTCGCGCACCTGAGGACGTCGCCGGCGCCGCCGTGTCGCACACCTCGCTCCTCCTTCGTCTGGATCCGGATCGCAACATCCACGCCCCGACCCCGTCGACGTCGATGGACGCCCCGCCACCTCGCCGCAGGATCGACGCCGCCACCCACCCTGAGCCTCCCCGAGCCCGCTGCCTGTCCCTACAGCACCATTGTGAGCTCCGCGACCCCCCTATGCCTCCCCGAGCTCGGATACGAGCTCCTGCTTGTCCTCCCCACTACCCGTAGCTCCGGCCACTGCTCCGCTAGTCGCCGCCATGACCCTAGCCCCTGCTGCTCCCGCTCTTCCCTGGCCGCGCCGTCGCCCCCGTCCGACGTGCCTACCCTGCTCGCCGCCCCTTTGCTCTGCTTGCCTCCGCCGTGATCGCTCGCACCCACCGCTGCCGCTGCTGCTCACTGCCCGCGCTCGCAGCCGTCGCGGCCGCCTTCGAGCCCCACTCGCTGGGCGCGCCCCTCTTCTGGCGTGCGCTCGCGCCGCCCGCATCTTGTTTCGCCGGCGCCGGTGCCCCACTGTTGCCTACCTCCGCACCTGCTGCCTACCATGCCCGGCCACAGCTGGCCACGCCGGGCCACGTCCTCCTCCGCCAGGCAACGCCAAAACATGCCCGCTCCGGCTGGCCTTGCCCACCACCGCGCCGCTCGTCGCCGGCCCCGCGCTGCTCCACCACTACAGCGCCCCTGCTACGCCGTCCGGCGCCCGCTGCCGCATCGATGCCCATTCGGGCTGGGCGCTGGTGCCCCATGCGCCTGACGCTCGCTAACGACCCAGCCTGCTAAGGCCATATGGGCCTATGACATATGGGCCCCGCCCCAGAACGTATTAAAAAATATGAAAAAGAATTAATAAAATAATAATAATAATTAAATTAATTAAAATATTAATTAATTAATTAATTAAAGCATTAATTAACTTAATTAATTTTGTTAACTAACTATTAAACCAAATTAACCTGCTAATTAATCTAACTAGACAGTTAGTTAGTTAGTTAGGCAATGACATGCGGGACCCACTGGTTAGGTTGACCAGTCAACCCATGTTGACTGCTGTCGTCAGCATGACATCATGCTGATGTCATAAATCTAATTTCGAATTAAATTAAATAATTAATTAAATTCCAGAAATTAATAAAATCTTTAGAAAATCATATCTTTTAATCCATAACTTGAATTAAATTATTTTCAACATGAAAGTTGCTTAGAACGACGAGACGAATCCGGATACGCAGCCCGTTCGTCTGCCACGCATCCCTAGCATAGCAAACACGCAACTTTTCCCCTCCGGTTCATCTGTCCAAAAACGCGAAACACCGGAAATACTTTCCCGGATGTTTTCCCCCTTCGCCGGTATCACCTCATACCGCGTTAGGGCACCCCTAGCATCGATACTTGTCATGTAATGCATCACTATGCCTCTGTTTGCTTAAATATTTATTGTTTCTTCCCCCTCTTCTCTCGCAAGACACCGAGACCGACGCCGCTGCTACCCAGTACGACTACGGTGTTGACGAACCTTCTCTCTTGCCAGAGCAACCAGGCAAGCCCCCCCCCCTTGATCACCAGATATCGCCTACTCTTCTCTATACTTCTTGCATTAGAGTAGTGTAGCATGTTACTGCTTTCCGTTAATCCTATTCTGATGCATCGCCTGTCATTGCTGCTACAACTGTTGCTACCTTACCTGCAATCCTAAATGCTTAATATATGATGCTAGATTATCATCAGTAGCCCTACACTCTTGTCCGTCTGCCATGCTATACTACTGGGCCGTGATCACTTCGGGAGGTGATCACGGGCATATACTATATACTTTACATTGTTACATTACCGGTGATACTGTTTGGAGTTGGGGGTTGAAGGGGTAGGTGGGTCCATCCAGGTAGTGGTGGGTATGGGTTCCCGACGGCCCCCGACTGTTACTTTGTGGTGGAGCGACAGGGCAGGTTGAGATCACCTAGAAGAGAGGTGGGCCTGGCCCTGGTCGGCATTCGTGGATACATAACACGCTTAACGAGATCTTGGTATTTGATCTGAGTCTGGCCACTGGACTATACGCACTAACCATCTACGCGGGGACAGTTATGGGCACTCGACGTCGTGGTATCAGCCGAAGCCTTCGTGACGTCAGCGACTAAGCGGCATGCGCCGGGTTGGACTGGAACGCCTACTCTTGTATAAGGGAGGCTAGGTCTGCTCACCAGCCGCGTTCGCAACGTGCAGGTGTGCAAAGGGAGATGGGCCCAGACCCCTGCGCCATAGGATTTAGACCGGCGTGCTGACCTCTCTATTGTGCCTAGGTAGGGCTACTACGTGTTGATCTTCCGAGGCCGGGCATGACCCAGAAAAGTGTGTCCGGCCAAATGGGATCAAGCGTGTTGGGAAATGTGGTGCACCCCTGCAGGGAAGTTGATCTATTCGAATAGCCGTGTCCCTCGGTAAAAGGACGACCCGGAGTTGTACCTTAACCTTATGACAACTAGAATCGGATACTTAATAAAACACACCCTTCCAAGTGCCAGATACAACCGGTGATCGCTCTCTGACAGGGCGGCGAGGGGAGGATCATCGGTTAGGATTATGCTATGCGATGTTACTTGGTGAACTTACCTTCTACTCTCTTCTCCTGCTGCAAGATGGAGGTTACCAGAAGCGTAGTCTTCGAAAGGCCTAGCTATCCCCCTCTTATTCCAGCATTCTGCAGTTCAGTCCACATATGATACTCTTAATCCATTTGATACCAATGCATACATATGTAGTGTAGCTCCTTGCTTGCGAGTACTTTGGATGAGTACTCCCGGTTGCTTTACTCCCCCTTTTCCCCATCCTATACCCGATTGCGGTGACCAGACGTTGGAGCCCAGGAGCCAGACGCCACCGTCGACGATGACTACTACTACTCGGGAGGTTCCTACTACTACGTGCAGCCCGCTGACGACGACCAGGAGTAGTTTAGGAGGATCCCAGGCAGGAGGCCTGCGCCTCTTTTGATCTGTATCCCCGTTTGTGCTAGCCTTCTTAAGGCAAACTTGTTTAAGTTATGTCTGTACTCAGATATGGTTGCTTCCGCTGACTCGTCTATGATCGAGCTCTTGTATTCGAGCCCTCGAGGCCCCTGGCTTGTAATATGATGCTTGTATGACTTATTTTATTTGTAGAGTTGTGTTGTGATATCTTCCCGTGAGTCCTTGATCTTGATCGTACACGTTTGCGTGTATGATTAGTGTACGATTGAATCGGGGGCGTCACAAGAGTCCTGGGTTAATAACCCGCCCTGATAGTGGATTATAAGTCGCCAGGATATTTGCCTTGAGCAATCAACATCATGATATTTCATGCCTACAGATTATAATTATCAAGGCATTACCATGGTATCAATCTACACGTATGTTTTTTCAATAATTATATGAATATTGGGGGTTTCATAACCCGCCTTGGCTATGGACTTTAAGTCGCCAACATACTTTGGATTGTGCGATTGAAATCATGCACTTATAAATCTTTGGGTTGTCATCATCATTGGATATGATGATGTAAGCCGGCAGTATGAGCCAATTTTATAGGTATGTTCTTAATTGTGATATGAATATACGAGGTTTGATAACTCGCCCTGGATTTTGACTTTAAGTCACCAGTATATTTTGGCCTCGATGGCCTTAATTCTAGTCTTTTCCATAATTGCATAAGACTATATTATATTTGGGTTGTCACCCGCCCTGGCTTTTGACGGTTAAAGTCGCCAGGGCATATGTTGTTTAAACTTTGTGCAGGACATGCAGAGCTATGGCCTACATAAATGATTTAGTTAAAGCTTATCATCAGACATTAAAATTGGTGTCTCAAAAGGATTATCAGTTCTTGCTTTTTACAAAGGCTATAAGCTGTCGGGTTACAAAAATCCCGGATTACAATGGATGCGCATTAAGTCGCCATCGGCCAAGAGCCGTTGGGTATTTAACTTGGATTTACTTGTCAACAGATAAAATATTCAAATCTTTAATAGCCAAACTTGGCTGGATTTTCATTATGGTATTGAATGATTCAGGTTTTCATACTGGATTATATTATTCAAATCTTTAATAGCCAACATGGATGGATTTTTATTATGGTCATCAATAACCAGTATTATGATTGAGGTTTTAAAATTCTGCTTCAGAGCAATGGCTATAATTTCTTCATCTAGCGTACCAGTTCACAACAAGAGCATGGTTCAATATTGATATGCAAAGGCTTTCAGCAACATCATCCGGATAATGCATATGGTTTTATTTCGTCCCGAGTCGCTGCAGGCATACGACCCGACACTTGGGGGCTACACTATTCAAATAAAGATTACATCGAGTATGCAAGTCCAATGTCACTGCAAGCATGCACCATGGCACTTGGGGGCTAATGCAAAGTCATTTTAACTCGCCTCATTGAAAAACCGATCCATCACATAGTGATGAGCCGGCCCTTGGGGGCTACTGATACGTCTCCAACGTATCTATAATTTATGAAGTATTCATGCCATGTTTACAATAATTTTATATGGTTTTGGTATGATTTGCATGGAACTAACCAGGACTGATGTTGTTTTCAGCAGAACTACCGTGTTGTTGTTTTTTGGGCAGAAATGAAAGTTCTCCAAATGAGCTGAAACTTTTTGATGATTTTTTTGGAACGAGAAGACCCCCAAAGCTTCATGGAAGGACCAGAAGGTGAAGGAGTAGGGCAGAAGACATCAGGGCGCGCCTAGGGCCATATCCGTGCCCCAGTGGGTTGTGCTCACCTTGAGGCCCATCTTCACATGAAGCCGACGCCAAAAAATCCTATAAATAGGAAAAACATATAAAATAACCCTAGATCAAAAGTTCCGCCGCCGCAAGCCTCTGTAGCCACTGAAAACCAATCTAGACCCCGTTCCGGCACCCTGCCGAAGGGGGGAATCATCTCCGGTGGCCATATTCATCATCCCAGCGACCACCACGATGAGGCGGGAGTATTCCACCTCGGGGCTGAGGGTTTGTACCTGTAGCTATGTGTATAATCTCTCTCTCCCGTGTTCTTGAGATGTCACGATCTTGATGTATCGCGGCCTTTATTAATATAGGCAGATCATATGGTGTTTTCCCCTCTCTATCTTGTTGTGATTAATTGAGTTTTTTCCCTTTGAGATTTCGTTGTTATCGGATTGAATACTTTTATGGATTTGAGAGCACTTGATATATGTCTTGCATATGTATACTCGTGGTGACAATGGGGTATCATATTGATTCACTTCATATGTGTTTTGGCACTCAACTTGCGGATTCCCGCGGTGACATTGGGGTAATCTATGCATAGGTGTTGATGCACGTTCTCATCTTTTGTTTCTCCAGTAGGAATCTTAGGGCACTCTTTGAAGTTCTTTGTGTTGGATTGAGTATTATGAATCTGAAATTATTTGGTGTTATTTTGGTACGAACTCTTGGATAGATCGATCGGAAAGAATAGCTTCGAGGTGGTTTCATACCCTACAAATGAGTTATTCGTATGTTCTCCTCTAGATAGGAACTTTGGAGTGATTCTTTATTGCATGTTGAGGGGTGGTTATATGATCCAATTATATTAGCATTGTTGAGAGATTGCACTAGCGAAAGTACGGACCCTAGACCTCATTTTCAAGCATTGCAATACCGTTTTTGTGCCCGTTTACTATTTGCTACCTTGCTGTTTTTATTTATTCAGATTATAAAAGTATATATCTACCATCCATATTACACTTGTATCACCATCTCTTCGCCGAACTAGTGCATCTATACAAATTGCCATTGTATTGGGTGTGTTGGGGAGACAAGAGAATTCTTGTATTTGATTGCAGGGTCATTTGAGAGAGACCATCTTCATCCTACACCTCCCACGGATTGAGAAACCTTAGGTCATCCACTTGAGGGAAAATTTCTATTGTCCTACAAAACTCTGCACTTGGAGGCCCAACATGTGTCTACAAGAATAAAGTTGCATAGTAGACATCAAGCTCTTTTATGGCGCTGTTGCCGAGGAGGTGAATGCTTGAAGATATATCTTTAGATCTTGCAACCGAATCTTTTAGTTTCTTGTTTTATCACTAGTTTGGTTTATAAAAAATAAAACTACATAAAGAATGGAATTGAGGTTGCATCATATTATTGATCATATTTACAATATCTTTCTTGAAAATGATGGATCAGAATATTGTGCTCAACTGTTAGAAGAAGAAGTTAATAAAATGTTTGGCATGAAATATTTGAATGATGAGCATGATTGCAATGTTGTTCCTATGAATTCTTTGAATGTCCAAAATTCTAATGATGATTGCACAAGTCATGACAAAAATGTTTCTTATAAGCTTGTCAATTTTTGTGGAGTGCATAAAGTTTGTAAAGATGTGCCTTATAGGGAAGATAGATTTTGCAAGAAGCATAAACATGATAGAACCAATTCTTTTCTCAAAGTGATAGATGAATTTGCTACAAAATTATGTTCTCTTTGTCCTATTACTTGTGAACTTTGCAATAAGGTTGGTCATCTTAATTTCCAATGCATGCTTTTTCATGATCGAATCATGTCCAAATATTGCAATAACTTGATCACCCTAGAACTTTATAATGAACTTTGTTTATTCTTGGGGAGTGAAGAATTGACATATAAAATAGTTGGTTTGACGTATTTCATTCTCATGGACGACATTGACACTAAACTAAAAAATATCTATATGTTTTGCATGGTAAATTGCAATGAGAATGTTTATATTGCCAACTATAGAAAGATGGGAAAACCAATATAATATAAAAGGAATACTAATGAAATGGTAAAGATTTCCACTTTCCCTCCTATTGTCTCACATGATGAAATAGGTGACGAGGAGGAGCTCCCTATTCAACCCATCTCATCAATAAGAAGTTTGAAAAAATTAATTATTCCCACATGTGAGGTGGTGAAGAAGAAAAGGAAAAGAAGAAAGAATAGAGGTAAAAAGGTATCTCTCCCAAATAATGTTGCTCCAATTATTGTTGTGCCTCATGAAAATGAATCAAAAATAATTGTGGAGGATGATGCGCTTGATGATGATATTGCTTCAATGTCTTATGGCACAATGTCCGAAAGCACTATTGATGATGATTTTGTTATGCCTATTTCTTGTTGTGATGATTATGATTGGGAATATAATGATATTTCTTATAATCTTGGAAATATTTTTGGAACCAACTTGGGAAATTATGATGATAGCAATTGTTATACCGTTGGTGCTATTCATACTATTAATGATGAGAGTGATCATGCTTTTGATATGCCAAGCCACAAGCTTGGGGATGCTATGTTTGATGATAATGACATGTTTGAGAATTTATTTGCTGCAGTTAATGTTTGTCCCAAGCTTGGGGAGGATACGCTTAATGAAGATGATATTTTAGTCCCCTTACTTTGAATGATCAAATTTGCTATGATGATTGCATGCCTCCCACTTATGATGATAATTGTGATGACACTTATGTTATAAAAAGTAGTGATAATTATTGTCATAATTTTGAATATCCTTTTACTGAACAGTACTCTTTTAGTGTGGGAACAATTCATAGTATTCGAGTTTCATATGATACTCCCACTATTATGAATGAGAATAAAATTGCTTATGTGTAGAGTAGTAAAAATATTATGATTATGGATCATGAAAGGGATTCTTTGGGTGATAGTTATATTGATGAATCTACTCATGATGCTACTGAAAATTATTATGAGAGAGGAATTTATGATTCGTGATGCTCTCTTTATGTTCCAGTTCTTATTTTTTATGTGAGCATCATTGAAATCATCATGCCTAACTAAAAGGTATTAAAGAAAAAAGCTGATTGGGAGACAACCCAACACTTTTACCTACTTTTTTTGTGTGTTCACATGATTAGGCTACTGTAGTAATCATGTTTTATTGCTTTCGTTTCAATAAAGTGCCAAGTAAGACCTTTGGGATGGCTTACGGTGATAGTTGATTTGATCTTGCTGAAAAACAGAAATTTTTTCGCTCAGGAAAACAATTCTCATTTTTAACAGAAGCATGATAAAATGCTGATTCTTTTTGCAGAAAATTAATAGACAAATTGGCCAGGTTTTCCTATTTTTTTTCAGAATCTTTGGAGTAGTAGAAATATGGCTGGAGTACAGAGACTGTTCTGTTTTTGACAGATTCTGTTTTCAATGCATAGTTTGCTTGTTTTGTAGTTTCTATGACTTATATTGCTCAATATAAATTGTAGAAACGATATGCTATATTAGGCATTGTGTGGAAACAATTATGAATCTTGTTTTTGACAGTACCAAAGTGAAATGGTTTGCTCTTTATCATACTAACATATCTCACAAAGTTCCGTTAAGTTTTGTGTGATTGAAGTTTTCAAGTGTTGGGTGAGATGTCGATATGAAGAGAATAAGGAGTGACAAGACCCTAAGCTTGGGTATGCCCAAGGAACCCCAAGGTAATATTCAAGGATGATCCAAGCAACTAAGCTTGGGGATGCCCCGGAAGGCATCCCCCCTTTTGTCTCCAACATTACCAGTAACCTCACTTAGAGCTATGTTTTCATTCATCAAATGATATGTGTTTTGCTTGGAGCGTCAATTTATTTTGTTAGGATTTTCTTGCTGTTATTGAGAATAATGTTTTGCATCTTTTATTTCGATAAAACTGGGTACGATAGCCTTTGCTATGCTTATTTTGCAAGTCTACATGTTTCTGTTTAAAAACAGAAAGTTTACCACTATTGCAAAAATTCCCTAGAAAAGCCAGAATGTGATAAAATGTTGAAACTTCTTGAGAAATAAGATCTGATTAATTTTCTATTGTGTGGTGATATTTGTATAACTTTTGGAGTTGAATAAGTATTGATACTCTTGCATTCTTTACAGACTGTACTGTTTTGGCAGATTGATGGTATGTTTGCATTATTTGCATATGTTTGCTTGTTTAATGATTCTATTTGAGGATAGGAGTACTAAATATGCAGAGGCATTTAGTGTGCAATGTTGAATAATAATTTTAGTGATTCCGTACTGTCGGTGCACTAGAGTAGGGGTACCCTGGTATCCCGAACTTGTGCACGGGCAGTTGCAGCGCCGCGCGGCAAGTCTTGCCGGGTGACCGCCAAGACCCTCCATGGTTCCCTTGAAGACCATTCAAGACCATTCAAGAACAAAGTACTCAAACCAAGGCCCCGGCAAGAGGAGCTTGCCGGGAAGGCCAACCCAGGACCCGGCAAGAGGATCTTGCCGGGAAGCCGACGAGATCCCGGCAAGAGGAGCTTGCCGGGAAGGCCACTCAAGGCATACCAAGAAAGCTTGCCGCGACGCGCCCTGCGTCCCGGCAAGGCCCGGTGAGCAACAAGCTCCCAAACACGACAAGACGACGACCGCGGCAAGGAGCTTGCTGCGGGAAACCCCCACTTTGTGCCCGCGCTCCAGCACACCTGCTAACGTGTCGCTCTAGGACTCTCCCAAGCACACGTGGCAGGAGGCCGCGCAGCTAGGGGTGCGCGGTGGCAAGCGGAGATGAAGAGAAGGCCATCGTGGCAAACGGTGGCGCTCCTAACGGTCACTTTTTGCACTGTTTAGGCAACTCAGACGGGCATTCAATGCCCCTATCCCCTGCCGTCAGAGTTAGGTAGGATACACTGTGTCTACAGTAGCGGTAGGTGCAGCTACCGCATTCTTTTTCCATTTCTACCCCTCTCGTCTATGTTGCCACCTGTCGGTGACCCCTTGAAAGTATAAAAGGAGGCCCAAGCGCAACGTAGAAGGGGGTTCGGCTCATTCGAAACACCAGGAACACTCCCACGCTCAGTCTGATAGCGTCCATCGCTCCTGAGCGAGAATTCAATACACACAAACAAGCAGCAGTAGGGTTTTACGCATCCGTGCGGCCCGAAGCTGGGTAAAAACTGCTCGCGTGTACCACCTCGATCCGCTCTTTGTGCGGCCTCCGCCCCCCTCCGAACCGAAAGGGGCCCGGTCCCCATAGGTGTTGGTGGATCAACTTCCCCGACATCTTTGGCGCGCCAGGTAGGGGGCGTCGAGATCGTGCGAACCCAATCCGGCGTGCACGCGAGCTAAATCTTCATCGTCTTCACCGACATGCCACCGAAGAAGAAGGATTCGGAGGTAGCTGTTCCGTCTGCGTCGCTTTCACTGCCTCCGGAGCAAACGGGTGGTGGAGTGGACGCCGGCGGAAGAATGGGCGTCGACGAGGGAGCCCTCAGTGCGGCCAAGTCCAAGGACAAGGCGGCACAGACCTCGGCGTCCATGCGCGCACCGCGTCCCTCTCAGGAGGCGCGGGACCAGCAGCGTCATGGCATTCGCAGCGCCATACGTCCACTGGGCCAAGATCAAGCTGGTGGTTCTCGTGGCGCTCAAGGCCAACATGCACGTCAACATGCTGGCTCGAGCGAAGTACGGTCGCCTGGACGGGGCACTGCTCCTTCTAACGTGGTTAGGAGTCCGAGAACGCCCCGCTCCTCGCACCGTTCACCTCCGCCGCCCACCACTCCGGCAGAAGCTTTGGCGCGAGCTCAACTGCTCAGATTATCCTCCGACGGCGGACAAGACCGACGAATGGAGGGCCACTATCCATAGCCTCACCGGCTTCGCCAACGGCGACACTGCGCGACAACCAAGCACCTCGCTGCCGCGGTAGGATAGCCGGACGTGAGCCGATGGAAACAAGACCGGGGGAGGTGCGACTTCCATGCACTCTCCACTACGAAGGCCAAAATCGCCGACTCACCGGGTCCACCCCGACAGCGGCTCCACCGCGTCGTCAGACCCACGAGCTCGTCGCGACCAGCGCCAAGTTCTCCATGAACGACAACAAGAAGACGCTCGAACCCGCATCGAGCGCCGAAGAGAAGCGCGACGTCAATCCGACAAGCGCCCTGGGCCCTCTGTTGACATGCATGCGCCAGGGGAACCAGGCGATCTGCCGTACGCGGTAGGTTGTCCTGCGTTCACCTGTGAGCTGCGGCAAGTCCAGTGGCCCAGCACAAAGAATTTCAAACCAGACGTACCAGAGAAGTACGACGGCAAGATGCATCCGTCGGAGTTTCTCAGCATCTACACCATCGCGGTGCAGGCTGCCGGGGGACGGGACGACAAGATCCTTGCCAACTACTTCCCGCTGGTACTCAAGCCCAACGTCAGGTCCTGGCTCATGCACTTGCCGGACAATTCCATCTCCTCTTGGGCAGATTTATGCCATCAGTTTGTCGGCACCTTTACAGGCGGCCACAAGCCACATGGCCAAGAGAGCGATCTTCATCTGCTCGCCCAGAAGGAAGGAGAGCCACTGCGCAAGTACATTCAGATATTCAGCCGTGTACAGCACAACATCCCAGATATCCACCCTGCCGCGATCATCAGCGCGTTCCATCAGAACGTGCGAAACCGAAGGATGAGGGAGGAGATGGCGATGTGTAAGATCAGAGACGTCAGCGAGCTTTACGCCCTGGTCGACAAGTGTGCACGCGCTGAAGAGGGGAGGAGGCTCCCCGGAGAGAGTACAGGAGCAGGAGGATCCGACAGTGAGGATGCCGCCCCGACAAGGAAAGGCCGGCAGCGGAACAGCAGAAGGAAAAAGGGCAAGGAAGTGCTAGCTGTCGAGCAGTCCGGCAACGGAGGTGGCGCCAAGGAAGCTAAAGCTGGTGGCTCCGACAAGGAGGCCCAACCTGTGGCGGCCGCCGACAAGCAGGACAGCTCCGGCAAGCAGTATTGTAAGATTCACCGCACCAAGGGTCACGATCTCCAGAACTGCAAGAAAGTCGAACAGCTTGTTGAGCAACAGAAAGCTGAGTACGAGCGGCGCGACAAGGAGAAGGCCCAGGAAGGAACTGGTGGATCCGGCAAGAAACGTCCCGGCCGAGGAGGACGCCGCTGCAAGGCCAAGCAGCGGCAAGGAGATAGGCCTCCCCGTGGCCACGACAAAGATGAAGACGACGACGATGACGAAGACATGGATGATGACGAGGCCGACGAGCAGGAATTTCAGAAAGCCACAGAGGTCATGTGCATTGACGGTGGCGCCTCTTTGCATACTTCGCACTGCCAACTCAAGCAGTGGATGCGGGAAGTGAATGCAGCAGAGCCATCCATAGAGTCATGCAAGCCTCTGAAATGGTCCAGCACGCCTATCATCTTCGACATTGAGGATCACCCTGATCGCGTAACTGCAGTCGGGCGCTTGCCGATGTTGGTTTCACCAACTATCCGCAACCTCAAGGTCACGAAGATGCTAGTTGACGGCGGGGCCGACTTGAATCTGATCTCCTCCGCGGTCCTTCAGAAACTCCAGATCCCTGACAGCGAGCTCGAAGAGACCGGCACATTCCAAGGAATCAACCCAGGAAGGAGCAAGCCGAAGGGGAAGATCACGCTGCCGGTCACATTTGGCAGCGAGCTGAATTTCAGAACTGAGAGGGTCACATTTGACATTGCCGATTTTCCATTGCCCTACAATGGGATCCTTGGCCGTCCAGCGCTCGCCAAGTTTATGGTAGCCTCTCACTATGCGTACAACATGCTCAAGATGCCAGGCCCGATAAATGTCATCTCTATCCCCGGCGACAAGAAGGATGCCCTTATCTGCGCCGACAAAATCTACCGGGAAGCAGCAGCCGCAGCTGATCACAACACACTTGCCGCTGAAGCTCCCAGGGGGAAGAAGAAGACAAAGTCCGGCAAGAGCTCTGATGCCCACTCTGGCAAGCGCACCTCTTCGGAGTGCTGCGCTACCGTCGAGGACGCACCATCGAGCTCCACCGGCAAGTGCAAGAAGACGATGGCAGCTCCACCCGAGACCAAGAAGGTGTCCGCCAAGGAGGACGGCACTGGTGGTACCTTCACCATCAGTGCCACGCTTGACCCCAAATAGGAAAGCGCGCTCATTGCTTTCCTGCGGGCGAATGTCGACGTGTTTGCATGGCAACCATCTGATATCCCCGGTGTTCCCAGGAAAGTAATCGAGCACCACCTTGCCGTCTGTCCTCATGCGCGGCCCGTCAAGCAGAGAGTCAGGAGGCAAGCAGTGGAGCGCCAAGAGTTCATTGCAGAAGAGATCAGGAAATTGGAAGCAGCAGGCCTTGTTAGAGGAGTGCTCCATCCCACGTGGTTGGCCAATCCTGTAGTCGTGCGCAAGGCGAACGGGAAATGGAGGCTTTGTATAGACTTCACTGATGTCAATAAAGATACCATCAAATCTTCATGGCAGAAGAAGATGAGGAAAAAACCGCATTTATCACCCCTTGCGGCACATACTGTTTTGTACGGATGCCCTTTGGGTTGAAGAATGCTGGTTCAACATTTGCAAGGGTAGTCCATGTCGCTTTTGAGCCACAGATACACAGAAATGTGGAAGCCTACATGGATGATATAGTGGTCAAGAGCAAGGACAAGGCTACCCTGATCCAAGATTTAGAAGAAACTTTTGCAAATCTGCGCAAGATCAACCTCAAGCTCAACCCCAAGAAGTGCGTGTTTGGAGTCCCTTCCGGCAAGCTTCTCGGGTTCTTTGTGTCTCAGCGGGGAATTGAAGCCAACCCCGACAAGATCAAGGCCATCGAGCAGATTGAAGCACCGAAGCGCGTCAAGGATGTGCGAAGGCTTGCCAGTTGCATGGCTGCTCTCAGCAGGTTTATCTCTAAGTCTGCTGAGCGCGCCCTGCCGTTTTTCAAAATATTAAAAAAGGCAGGTCCAATGAAATGGACTCCGTAAGCGGAGGACGCGCTACAGGACTTGAAGAGGTACATGTCCTCCACTCCAATACTTGTCGCACCTAAGCCACAAGAGAAGTTGCTGCTATATCTGGCAGCAACCAATCAAGTGGTTAGTGCTGCGTTAGTAGCGGAGAGGGAGGCGGACGATGAGCCAACCGCGGCAAGTGAATCCAGCGACAAGCAGGGGGCTTCTCCGACAAGCTCTGGTCCCGACAAAGATGAATCTGCGCAGACGTGCAAGGAGGTGCAGAAGAAGATGGTGCAGCGCCCAGTTTACTTTGTCAGCTTCCTTCTCCAGGGGGCTAGGTCGAGGTACTCTGGTGTGCAAAAATTGCTTTTCGGCCTTCTCATGGCCTCGAGAAAGCTGCGCCGTTACTTCCAGGCACACGAGATCGTAGTTGTCACTCGCTTTCCGCTGAAGAGGATACTGCAGAATCCAGAAGCAACAGGCAGGATTGTCGAGTGGGCATTGGAACTATCAAGCTTTGGCCTCAAGTTTGAGAGCACTGCAACGATCCAAAGCAGGGCATTGGCAGAGTTCATAGCAGAGTGGACGCCAACCCCAGACGAAGAAATTCCAGAGACGAGCATCCCCGTCAAGGAGACAAGCAAAGAGTGGTTGATGTACTTTGATGGTGCCTTCTCGCTGCAAGGCACCGGTGCTGGCGTGCTGCTTATCGCACCCACCGGAGAGTACCTCAACTACGTAGTTCAGATGCATTTCCCCAAGGAGCAAGCAACGAACAATACTGCAGAGTATGAGGGTTTGCTTGCCGGCCTCAGAATCGCAGCCGACCTTGGGATCAAGAAACTCATTGTAAGGGGTGACTCGCAGCTTGTCGTCCGCCAAGTGAACAAGAACTACCAGAGTCCATTGATGGAAGCTTATGTTGATGAAGTGAGAAAGCTAGAAGAACACTTTGACGGCCTGCAAATGGAGCATGTTCCGCGAGCTCAGAATGACATTACTGATGGCCTGTCAAAGTGCGCTGCACTAAAGTTGCCTATGGAACCAGGGATCTTTGTGCTCAAGCTGACTCAACCATCCGTGACACCATCAACTGGACAGAAAAAGAAGAGGAAGTTGGTTTCTGGTGACTACTTTCCGGCAGAGCTTCCCGAAGCCGCCGCCAAGAAGGTCCCCAAGATCGACGCCAAGAGTGCTGAGGAGCAGTCTGCTCCGGCGAACCTCTTGGTTTGTTCCGTTGAAGCAGACGCTCTCGACAAGTTTTGCTCCGGCAAGCTTGCCGGGGAATATCACGCTCCGGCTGAACCGCAGGTTCTTGCTGTAGAAGCGGATGTTCCCGCAGCAACAGATACGCCTTTAGTCCTTGTTGTCGAGCCGCAAGCTCCAGCATGGGCGCAGCAGATTGTCCGTTTCCTTCAGACAGGAGAGCTTCCCGAAGAGCAAGAAGAAGCGGAAAGAGTAGCCCGGCAGTCAAGTACGTACAAGTTTGTCGACAACACACTGTACAGAATAAGACTCGACGGTGTGAAATTGAAGTGCATTCGCCGGGAAGATGGACAACAGCTGTTGGCAGAGATACATGGAGGCATATGCGGTCACCACATTGGCGCAAGAGCACTTGCCAGCAAAGCTTTCCGGCAAGGTTTCTTCTGGCCGACAGCCCTCCAAGATGCAACTACACAAGTAACCAAGTGTGAAGCGTGCCAGTTCCATTCCAAACAGATACACCAGCTAGCTCAAGCTCTCCAGACGATCCCTTTATCCTGGCCATTTTCGGTCTCGGGGCTCGACATCCTCGGCCCCTTTCCCCGAGCTGTCGGGGGCTTTGAGTTCTTGTACGTCGCCATCGACAAGTTCACAAAGTGGCCAGAAGTGGAACCAGTGAGGAAGGTGACAGCACAGTCAGCAGTCAAGTTCTTCAGGTCGATTGTTTGCCGTTTCGGGATCCCTAACAGGATCATCACCGACAACGGCACGCAATTTACGAGCCGCACCATCATGCAGTACGTCCAAGATCTTGGCGCCAAGGTCTGCTTCGCTTCTGTTGCTCATCCGAGAAGCAACGGTCAAGCGGAGAGGGCAAATGCTGAAGTGATGCGAGGCCTCAAGACCAGAACTTTCGACAGGCTGCACAAGTGCGGAAGAAACTGGATCGAGGAGCTGCCGGTGGTTCTTTGGTCGATCAGGACGACGCCAAATCGAGCCACTGGCTAGACACCCTTCGCTCTAGTCTACGGAGCGGAGGCAGTTCTCCTCACGGAACTCGTTTACGGGTCGCCTCGAGTGCTTGCTTATGATGAGCTCGAGCAAGAGCAGCTGCGACAAGATGACGCGCTGCTCCTTGAGGAAGACCGTCTTCAGGCTGCTGTGCGAGCCGCTCGCTACCAGCAAGCTTTGCGTCGCTACCATAGCCGCAAAGTTAAGGCCAGAAGATTCGAGGAAGGCGACCTTGTTCTTCGGCGTGTTCAGTCCGCCAAGAATTCCAACAAGTTGACGCCGAAGTGGGAAGGCCCTTATTGGGTGAAACGAGTCACTAGGCCCGGCGCTGTCCGCCTTGAGACCGAAGATGGCATTCCGGTGAGAAACTCCTGGAACATTGAACATCTTCGTAAGTTTTACCCGTAGGGCGCGGTTGCCGGAAGCTTTTCCGGCAACCACCTTTTGTACAAGTCTTGCCGCTGTTGCATGTAATCCTTTGTACAAAGCCAGGCGCAGACCCCGTGCACCAGTAAAGTTCATGTGCCCCGCACATCTTGTCAGTTTTTTTATGCTATAATCCTTTTTCGCATATGTTATCTGACACTTTGTGCAGCACCAGACCCGGGTAAGCGATAACGAGCCCAAGGCTCCATATCATTACTTTATTTCTCTGTTTCTTTCTCAAAAGAAGGAAGGTTCCCTCGCCCACAAGGTTTACCGGGGGGGGAGGGGGGGAAGGAGAAGATAATGGTGTGGACCAGGCCGTTCAAGAAAGTTTCTCCTTGCCGGGAAGCAGACGACAGAAAAGCTAAGTTGCTAAAGCTTGAGCAATCAGTTTTTTAAGTTTTTGAGTTATTTTCCTTGAAAGACCGTGCTTTGTATGGAAAACCTGTGCGCGGAGGAACCAACTCGTAGCTAGTTGCGCCTTTACTTTGTTTCGAGTCCGCTCAACAACTTAAGTGAGCTGCTAGCGCCCTTACTTTGCTTCGAGTCCGCTCAGCAACTTAAGTGAGCCGCTAGCGCCCTTACTTTGTTTCGAGTCCGCTCAACAACTTAAGTGAGCTGCAACTAGTTGCGACAAGGTTGCTTGTCGGTAGCGACCCTACCAGCAGGCTGCTGAAGTTCCGCACTCGGCGCTCGCGGCAAGGGTGCCTGCACCGGCAAGTTTCCCTAGAAAGCGTAGGGCAGAACCATACAAAGCCAAGAGTCGAGTAAAGGAAGTAACACAGCAATTTTTTGCCTAAGATAGAGTTATATTACAAAAATAACTTGTCGCGCCTCTAATAAAGTGTTCCCATGACATGACTGGCAGCGACAAGAAAAGAAGAAAACGAACGGTCTAATCTACGCGACCGCCGTCAACCCTTTTGACCTCATTCACCCTGTCCACAACGGGTGCGACGAGGGCCTTAAGTGCGTCAAGATCAGCATCCGCCGGCAGCCTCTTGAGGACGTTGGTGAGGTTGAGGCCCGGATTGCAGAAGGCCACCTTCACCAGCACCTTCTCCAGAACTCCGGCGCAAATCGAGCGTGACTCGTCGGCCAACTGCTTTGGGATCTGTTCCCGGAGTTGCTGGAGCGCCACCGCCACGCCTTTGAAGAATAGAGTGAGCTTGGCACTGGGTTGGAGTTCCTCGTCGAAAGAGTACCCGAAGCCTTCCACCCGGGGGTCATAGCATGCATGCTAGAGGTCGAGTGTCCGTCCTTTTGCTTCTCTTTCGTTCGCAGGGCTCGCATATCCTGGCCAGACTGCTTGAGGACGAAAAGGAGAAGAAGGGCGCGCCGGCACCTGGGCCTCGGCAAGCCAGTATCGCTGGGGGCTGCGAGTGCCAAGAATCGTCCATGGCAAACCAGAGTTGCCGGGGGCTGCAATATCAGATAAGTCTTTCATCCCTCATCATGCATCCTCTTATGGACTGGGGAATGTGAAACCATGTTTCTTCCCGAAAACTGCCGTGCTCCCTCAACTTTAGGCCCTGGGGCTCGTTCCGGGGCCAAGTTTGGTCGTAGTCGCGGCAGCAAAGGGGTGAAACGAGGAGACCGCACCCACCTTGTTCCCGCCTCCGTCAAAGGCGTGAGAAAGGTCGAGCGACGTGGGAAGGCGGCAGGGCCTGTTGCCGGGAGATGAAATGTCTGTCCGAGGGATACCAAGGATTTGCTCCTTGGCGTGGGTTCAACTCGCGAGACAAATAACCCGGCAAGCATCCCCTTTTCATTAAAAAACATCCCCCTCAGGTACAGTCCATAGAGGATGAAAAACATGAAAGAGAGGATTACAAGTTTTAGATACAGCTAAGGCCCGAAGGCTTACAAATTAAAAAGATAAGATGCCCGTAATCCCTTTCCTGTCCCTCTCTTCAGGAGGCAGGTCAAGGAGGCGAAAAGGGCAAAAGGAGCGCCTAGGCGAGCTACGGGTGCCAGAAGACACCAAGAGAACATCCCGGGGGCCGTCCGAAGGCTGGACGGCGATGGCGGCGCTGGAAGCGGGGCTCGAAGATGGGGCGGCAGGATGTCAGCACGCTGTCGAGGGCACCACGCCCTCGTACTCCGACCTGACGGCCTTGTCGCCAGCCCTCTTCCCCTTCCGCAGCCTCCCTACGCCAGCCGCCCAAGGAGACGACCCCGGGGAGTTCAAGGAGCCGGCGACACGGATGATGGGGTCGCCGGTGCCGCGCGAAGCGGCGCCCGACGCCTAGTCGGACCCGCCACCCCGCCGCCCGCTACCCTCATCGTCGTTGTCGCTCTCCTCCTCGTCACTCTCGCTCGAGGAGGAGCCTTCGCTATCGGAGGAGCTGTCCACGCAGCACTTCGCCTGAGTGCCGAAGCACCCGAAGACCTTGACGGAGAGGAGATCGCCCTCCATCAACTTAAAATGGAGGGTAAACCCCTCCATCAGGCTGTGGATACAGGCGAACGTCTTCCACCCTCGATCAAGATACATCACATTAGGGGCTGGGAATACAACGCGGACTCGCGTGCCGCTGATCCCACAGCCCCTCATGTGCAGTCTCAGTGTCTCGGGCGGGTCCAACTCCATCGCGCTCGCAAACGGAGCTGGAAGCCGGAGGCGACGACGAGGCGCCCGGCGCAGCTTGACGAAGAACTCGCAAGGGTCGTCCCCTATATGGACCGCCGTGGGGGGAGGAGCCGCCGGCGGAGGCGAAGCTGGCGCGCTGCCCCGCCCGCCTCTTCCCCGAGCACCTCGACCTCGTCCGTGACCTCGCCCCCTCCCTCTTCCCCTTATGGCTGGCTCTGCCACCACGGGCGCGGGAGAGGGAGAGATGCGCTGTCTGGCGGCGACCCTCGCCGCCACCGATGAAGGGCCTGGGTTCCCTTTCTCCATGGCGAATGAGAGAAAGGGGAGCAGAAGCTGAAGAAAGGAGGAGATGAGAGAGTGCGGGTTTTTGTGCTCCCCTCCTGCTCTTTATAAAGGAGCGAGGTGGGGGCTCGGCCGCCCCGCTCAGCGAATCAAGGCACTGGAAGAGCAGGGAGTCGGGGCCAACCCGCTGCCTCTGCTCGCGACGGCCCAGTTTCCCACTTCCACCGTCCGCGACCCCAAGCGCATGGGAGCCGCGTGGCGGGGATGCAGAACCAAGGCGACGGATGAGGCGGCCTTGCTCCGCCTCATGATCGCGAGGAGTGGACGTCCCGAAAACCGCGCACCGGCCCCGTCCAGTAAATGCACCACGCCCCCACGCCTACCTCCGTTTAGGGAGGAGGGCGTGAACCGTCCCCATCATCATGGCCTGACGCATGCTCGAGGGGCTTAGCCCCGCGCACGCCGCCCGCGTCACCCACGACGCCGTGTTTGACGCGTGCCGTTCTGGGCGTGCGCGGTGGGAGCGGGGAGATATGCACCGTGTGTGGCCCAGGCCCGGGGGCTCCTGTCGGTGCACTAGAGTAGGGGTACCCTAGTATCCCGAACTTGTGCACGGGCAGTTGCAGCACCGCGCGGCAAGGCTTGCCGGGTGACCGCCAAGACCCTCCATGGTTCCCTTGAAGACCATTCAAGACCATTCAAGAACAAAGTACTCAAACCAAGGCCCCGGCAAGAGGAGCTTGCCGGGAAGGCCAACCGAGGACCCGGCAAGAGGATCTTGCCGGGAAGCAGATGAGACCCCGGCAATAGGAGCTTGCCGGGAAGGCCACTCAAGGCATACCAAGAAAGCTTGCCGCGACGCGCCCTGCGTCCCGGCAAGGACCGGTGAGAAACAAGCTCCCAAACACGACAAGACGACGACCGCGGCAAGGAGCTTGCCGCGGGAAACCCCCACTTCGTGCCCGCGCTCCAGCACACATGCTAACGTGTCGCTCTAGGACTCTCCCAAGCACACGTGGCAGGAGGCCGCACAGCTAGGGGTGCGCGGTGGCAAGCGGAGATGAAGAGAAGGCCATCGTGGCAAACGGTGGCGCTCCTAACGGTCACTTTTTGCACTGTTTAGGCAACTCAGACAGGCATTCAATGCCCCTGTCCCCTGCCATCAGAGTTAGGTAGGATACACTGTGTCTACAGTAGCGGTAGGTGCAGCTACCGCATTCTTTTTCCATTTCTACCCCTCTCATCTACGTTGCCACCTGTCGGTGACCCCTTGAAAGTATAAAAGGAGGCCCAAGCGCAACGTAGAAGGGGGTTCGGCTCATTCGAAACACCAGGAACACTCCCACGCTCAGTCTGATAGTGTCCATCGCTCCTGAGCGAGAATTCAATACACACAAACAAGCAGCAGTAGGGTTTTACGCATCCGTGCGGCCCGAAGCTGGGTAAAAACTGCTCGCGTGTACCGCCTCGATCCGCTCTTTGTGCGGCCTCCGCCCCCCTCCGAACCGAAAGGGGCCCGGTCCCCATAGGTGTTGGTGGATCAGCTTCCCCGACACGTACAGTAGAGAATGATAAGGTTTTTGCATTGGTTTATTCTAACTTATCTCACGAGTTCTTGTTGAGTTTTGTGTGGATGAAGTTTTTAAGATTTAGGGGAACCGTGATATAAAAGAATTAAGGAGAGACAAAAGCTCAAGCTTGGGGATGCGCAAGGCATCCCAAGATAATATTTCAAAAAGTCTCAAGCATCTAAGCTTGGGGATGCCCTTGTAGGTATCCCACCTTTCTTCATCAGCAATTATCGGTTAGTATCAGTTAATCCTAAGTTTTTGCTTCTTCACATGAGTTGTGCTATCCTTGAAATTTTATTTTATTTTCATTTTGCTTGCTGTTTTAATAAAATACTTAGATCTTAAAGTTTTAAATAAGAGAGAGTCCTCACATAGCTATCTATTTACTTAACTACTCATTTGATCTTCACTTATATCTTTTTGGAGTAGCTTGTCATTTACTCTTGTGCTTCACTTATATCCTATGAGTAAATTGTTGAATAAATTGAATGTCATGAAGTTGAAATCATAGCATGCCTAGTGGTAGCTTCACATTGGGTTTAGAAAGTGAAATATTTTGAGGCTTGACAATCAGAATATTGGTCATACAAGCAATTCACGAATGATTAGTAGAAGGAAGAGAACTTTCACATGCAAATACACTATATTGGAAATCTTTTGTGATTGTGAGCCACCATCAAAATATTATATGCCAAAATTGTTGACGTTGGACAAGGAAGACAACATAATGGTTTATGTTTGTTCATATTCACATAGAAGTTATATTGTCATAGATCCTTCAAAATGTGGTGCCTGCCCCCCATCTTTGATAGCCAAAAACTCCGCACCAAGTATAGATGCTACTTGTGCATCCAAAAACCCTTAAACCCAAATCTTATTTTCAAGAGTCAACCATACCTACCTAAGGATTGAGCAAGATCCTTCAAGTAAGTTGTCATCGGTGCAATAAGGTAATAAAAATTGCTTCTAAAAGTGTTAAATCATTTAGTGTAAGAGAAAATTGAGCGTTGTACGAACTTGTGATGGTGAAGAATAAAAGAGATAGACTGCATAATAAAGGTTGACATCACAAGGGGCAATACAATGTGACGTTCTTTTGCACTAAGGGGTCGAGCATACAAACCAATAAGCGCATGGGAACCTCTGCTTCCCTCTGTGAAGGGCCTATCTTTTACTTTTATGTATTTAATTTTATGCAAAGAGTCAAAGTTCTTCTCTCTATTCCTTCTTATTTTCTCTTTTGGCAAGCATCATGTGGTGAGAAAAGATCTAGGCACATATATCCAGTTGGATATGGGTAGCATGAGTTATTATTGTCGACATCACCCTTGAGGTGAATATGTTGGGAGGCGAATCTATAAGCCCCTATCTTTCTATGTGCCCGGTTGAAATGTTTTGATCATGTGTATGCGATGAGTGTTAGCAATCATAGGAGACTATATGATGGTTGAGTATGTGGAGCTCTTACTTAGAGTCTGTTGAATAAGTTGAATTGCAATTGCTTGGTGACTAAGAACATAGGTTGTTGAGTTTCAAGAGAATTCATTATTTGAACCTTAACATGTGAATTGGTTTCTACTTTAACATGAGAAATTCTATAAGAAAGAGTTGTTGTTATGATGCTAGGAAAACTGATTGAATTGATCAAACTTATGCACTTTGCTAGCATTCACACTTCATAAATTATTTCTTTTATTATTTACCTACTCGAGGACAAGCAGGAATTAAGATCGGGGATGCTGATACATCTCCAACGTATCTATAATTTATGAAGTATTCATGCAATGTTTACAATAATTTTATATGGTTTTGGTATGATTTGCATGGAACTAACACGGACTGACACTGTTTTCAGCAGAACTACTGTGGTGTTGTTTTTTGTGTAGAAATGAAAGTTCTCCAAATGAGCTGAAACTTTTTGATGGGTTTTTCTAGAACAAAAGATACCCCCAAAGCTTCATGGAAGGACCAGAAAGTGAAGGAGTAGGGCACAAGAAACCGGGGCGTGCCTGGGCCCTTACTCATGCCCCGGTGGGTTGTGCTCACCTCGAGGCCCATCTTCGCATGAAACCGACGCCAAAAAATCCTATAAATAGAGAAACCATCAAAATAACCCTGGATCAGAAGTTCCGCTGCCACAGGCCTCTGTAGCCACCGAAAACCAATCTAGACCCCATTCCAGCACCCTGTCGGAGGGGGGAATCATCTCCGGTGGCCATCTTCATCATCCCGGCGGCCACCACGATGAGAAGGGAGTAGTCCACCCTCGGGGCTAAGGGTTTGTACCAGTAGCTATGTGATTAATCTCTCTCTCTCTCTCTCTCGTGTTCTTGAGATGTCACGATCTTGATGTATCGTGGGCTTTGTTAATATAGTCAGATCATATGGTGTTTTCCCCTCTTTATCATGTTGTGATGAATTGAGTTTTTTCCTTTGAGATTTCGTTGTTATCGCATTGAAGACTGTTATGGATTTGAGAGCACTTGATATATGTCTTGCAAATAAATACTCGTGGTGACAATGGGGTATCATATTGATTCACTTGATATGTGTTTTGGCACTCAACTTGTAGATTCTTGCGGTGACATTGGGGTAATCTATGCATAGGGGTTGATGCACATTCTCGTCTTTTGTTTCTTCGGTAGAAATCTTTGGGCACTCTTTGAAGTTCTTTGTGTTGGATTGAGTATTATAAATCGGAAATTATTTGGTGTTATTTTTGTACGAACTCTTGGATAGATCGATCGGAAATAATAGCTTCGAGGTGGTTTCGTACCCTACAAACGATTTCTTCGTATGTTCTTGTCGCGGGATATCTGCGGCCACCTATGGGATCGGGCGGCCCCTTGCTGGTTCGGCAGGGGGACGACACGTTGCACAAAGAGTAGACCAACACACGACAGCGTGGCAGAGAGCACACAAGCGATTTACCCAGGTTTGGGCCGCCGCGAGGCGTAAGACCCTACTCCTGCTTTAGTGGATTGATGGTGGAATGAACGTGGTGGTGCATAGTACACTTGCCCGACAGGGTTTGCCTTGGGACCGCAGCGACTACGTGCGTATGGTGGCTTGGGTTCCTCAACTCTCCAGCCCTTCCTACGAGTGTCATGGGCCTCCTTTTATAGATTAAGGGGTCACACAATGGCAAAGTAGTCATTATCCACTGATATGATAGCAAACAGTGTTATCATACCTAACGCTGCGGGCTGACAGGGTGCATTAAATGCATCGCTTAGTGTCACATCACTGGTCGCCAGGCAAGGCTTGCCGGGCTATCTTGCCAGCTCTGTGCCTGTTCCCTTGACACGTCGCAGGACAAGTGTCATCTGTAGGCTTCTTCTATAGGAAACGCCTGCCATGTGGAGAATGGCTGCCACTTAATCATCTCGCGGCTTGACACCGCACTGATTGATGACGTGGGCTATGCTTGAGTGGTTGGTGGGGTGATTCTGCTCCCGCGAGCCCTCACAGATCTTGCCTGGGTGTCTCGGTTGCCTACTCCTTGCGGTGGCCTTGCCCCTTGCCGGGCTCACCTTCCCGGCAAGGGAGGCCCTTCTCTTGCCGATATCTTGCTCTTCTGGCTTGATCTTGGCCTCCCTGTACTGCGTGTTGGTTCTTCAAATCCCTTAGTCCTTTAATCCCTGTCTTGGGTTGGTGTTTCAATCTTGATCTCGTGCCTGTGCATAGTCTGGGCAACAGAGCCAGGGTTTGTTGCACTGATAGAAGCCCCCGGGCCTGCCCCAAACATGTTGCTGAGCATCGTTGGGGTAGGGCCTAATAATTGCACAAGCAAGGTTGCTGAAGGGGTTGGCCCCTTAAGTTTTCCATTACCGCTTCATCAGCCTTGATTCCGGGCCAATTTCTGGGTTTCCTGCACGTGGTGTAAAGCCAATAATGGTAGGGCCGTTCCAGTGACGGTGTCGGGGGAAAGGACACCGACGGGATCATGAGGAATCCCTTTTTTACGGTTGGCGGGCACAGGGCTGTGGAAAGAGCGGGTTTGAGAGATCAACACAGGCGCATTATCCAGGTTCAGGCCGCAAGCGATGTGTAATACCGTACTCCTCCTGGTTTATGTTTATCTGGTGTTCTTGGACTAGCTACAAAGCATACAGGGTCCAAAAAATCCGAATCCTACCTAAGTACACTGCAGGCCTCCTTTTATAGTCAAAGGGCTACCACAGTGGCACATAGGAGGTGGAAAGCTATACAGTAGTCGAGTCTATCTCCCGGCACCGTAGGACAAACACATTTAGTGCGCTGCCAACGTGCCCTTCTTGCTTTATTGGGGAAGGAAAGGAAGCTCGTCCCAGCTATCGCCGCCTCGCCTGGCTTCGACGCGCATCCGAACTGACGAGGTGTGTAGTGCCACGCTGACTGGCTGCTGAGTTGGTGCGGTGGCAAAGTCTTCACGAAGATCTGCATGCCACCACGGAGGTGCTTGCTGACTTGGCCTAGAGGCCGCACGTCGCCACGCAGGTGCTCGCCTAGCTGGTGGGCTGGCAGCTACATGGGAATGGTGGGGGAGTCTTGGTAGATGTGAGGCTGGCTGCGGCCCCACGGATGTCTTCGGCAAGGGTCTTCCCGGAGCCCCGGCAAGGGTCTTGCCGGGGGGTCCTCGTGGGTATCCTCGGCAAGGATCTTGCCGAGGATCGTCGTCTTCTGGTTATCATCTAGTCCTGCATGTTCTTGGTCTGCACAAAGATCTGCAGGCCACCATGGAGGTGCCTCCTGAGCCTCGGTTCCAAAGTGGTTGATGGTGTTGGAACTCTTGGGCTCAAGGGTGGCGGCTCTGGTGGTGTTGGCCAAGTTGCCCCGGCAAGAGGCCGCCCCGGCAAGGGCCTTGCCGGGGGAGTTCACCTCACCCCTCTGCTCTTCGTGTTTCTGGCTTGGCATTGCTCTAGTTGTCTTGTGGCTTTGCTTCCTTCCTCTGCCCCGCTAGGTGTGGCTGTAGGCGCGGCTCCAATTGCAAGCGCACAGGTAAAGGGGTACAAAATAGGACCCCTCCGTTTGTGCACTGATAGGAGCCCCCGGGCCTGGGCCACACATAAGCGCAACGTGTTGTTGGGCTAGGCCCAAAATGGTGAGCGGGCATGCGGGGCCGAGTTGTACCGTAGTAACTCCCTCGCCAGTTGCACTTCCCCATGACCCGCATTGAATGCGTGATGTGGGGGTCGTGCGTCACGTGGGGTTCATGCGTGGGGCGGTTGCTTCCCTCATGCGTCACATCGTAGTAAATAGTGAAGAGGCGGTCCGCGCCTTCCCCATAAAAGGGAGAAAAACGCAGGGGCGCGACTCGTTTACTAGGTGGACTCGAGTCGCGGCCTTTAAGGTGCTCGCGCCCCACGGTCACGGGGTGGAATGTGGTCGCTTCAGTCGTCCTCTTGATTCCGGATCGCTAGCCATGTGTCCCCATGCCTCGAGGAGGGTAGGTGATGGACACGGAGGGCACGGGCCATAATGTGGAAGCGGGAAATTGGGTCGTTGCTGATTGGAGCAGCGGGTCGGTCCCGATTCCTTGCGCCCCTTGGCGGCCGGATTGGTTGAGCGGGGCGGCCGAGCCTCGGCCCCACCCCTTTATAGGAAGAAGGGGAGGGGGACAGCGTCCGTTGATCCTTCAACGCTCATCTCCTCCGCCTTGACTCCTTTCTTCCCTTCGTCATGGCGAGAGGGTGCATTGGTGCTCTGATGGCAGCGACGAGGGCCTCCGCTCGACAGCCTGCCCTTCCTTCCCAAGAGCTCGTGGCGGCGGAGCCGGTCGTGAGAGGAATAGGGAGGGGTGAGGCCGAGGCCGCCGTGGTGCTCGGGGAAGAGGAGGACGGGGCGGCGCACCGGCTTCGCCTCCGCCAGCGGCCCCTCCTCCAATGGAGGGCCATGTTGGAGACCAGCCCCGCAAGTTCTACGTAAGGCTGCGCGGGCCGGTGCACGGCCGTCTTCATCTCCCCACTCCATTTTCTCGGGAGATGGAGCTCGACCCGCCTCAGGCCTTGAGGCTGCATCTGAGGGGCTGCGGGGATGGCAGCATGCGGGTCGATGTCGACTTCCCCGCCCCTCATGTTATGTATCTCTGCCATGGATGGGAGACCTTCGCTCGTGCCCATAGCCTGTCGGAGGGGCTCGTCCTCCAATTCTAATTGATGGATAACGGCCTGCTCTCTGTCAAGGTCTTTGGGCTCTTGGAAACTCGCTTAAGGTGTTGTGTGGAGAGCTCCTCTGACGGCGAAACCTCCTCCTCAAGCGGGAGTGACGTGGAGGACAGCGACAGCGACGACGAGGGCGTAAAGCAGGAGGATGCTGACTCCGACTAACCGCGCCGCCCCCTCCCTC